>NW_027204159.1:11491937-11634437 GCF_024711535.1 Dipodomys merriami | reverse complement strand
CCATGCCTTTGACAACCTCAAATTGTCTAATTTCCACAGAATGTAGCAGAGACCAGACACTCTACAGTATCATAATTTTAGGCAGCAAAGATAAGGAAAATTTCCTACGATACTTAAAACAATTATTGGGGACAATAAAATGAACAAAAAGAAGGTTTATAATCATATCTGGGCATTCAGCTTATCAGGACTTAGAGAATTTTCAAATCACCAAATGGTAAGCAATGACTCACTTCTGTGAAACTGAGATCAGAGGATCAAGGCCCAAAGCCAGTCCAATAGGAAAATCGATGATACTATTTCTCTAACTGACAAACAACCTTTACTGGAAGTTGGCTCAATTGGTGGAATGTCAGCTATGAATAAGCAAGCTGAGAGTGCTTGAGAATCTGAGTTCAAACTCTGTTATTAGAAAAAAAAAAACAGTGGGTGTAGGGGGAGGGAGGTTGAAATTTAGTGTACCTGTGTAGGTTACCTCATTCTCTGATGTTGCTGTCTATCATTTAAGCCCGGTTAACTAGTGTATTCTACAAAAAATATCTCTCTAGTCTCCCTAAACAGCAAGAGCTCAATATCAACGAATATCATTAAACAGGAAGAATTGGAATATAAAGTACCTTTCCCATGGCAAAATTAAAATTATGTGTGCTATATTGAGAAACAACCTCCTATATTCCTCCAGGGTGTTGGTTTAGATACCTTAATCATACTAAATTTATTTAAAAGTACAAGTGTAACATGATCCCATTTTAGCAAATTCCCTCATCTGCTTCTATTGGCAAAGTGTTTTACAACTATGCTGACTTTTAAGAAACAATTATTAACTGTTCCTGATAAGCCTTGTGAGTTGGATTATTGAATAATGCCACACACAAAGGTCAAAGGAAGGATTTTCAGTATACAACAATGTCCTACTTTCCGTTGCTTAAATGAAACAGTTATTTTAGTACCCCTTAGTGCAACAAAGCTATCAATGGACTGCAGCTTAAATAAATAAATAAATAAACACCAATTCCAGTCAATGCATCCAGGAGGGGAATTAATACTCCACTACATTTCCAAAACAGATGCAAAGTCATTGCAACAGTTACATGGGAGTGCTTCAGAAATACAGGGTAAATCCCATATTCTCAGTTTACAGAGTTGTGCTTTTGTGTGGTTGTAATGCTCTAATTGATGACAGAGGAGAGAGCTATCTACTCCATGTGACAAAGTTCTGCTGAAATTCCTGGAACACACAATTGTTTCTCATCAGCAGAGGCTACCTGTACCTCCAAGTCAAGAGCAGCTACTTGTGCTATATAAAATGAAAGTCATATTTCCAACTTCCACTAAGAGATGATTTTGCACATTTTTTGAGAAGGAAATTGGTCTCAACTTGGTGTTTTGTTGATCAAATGTGTTAAGCCATCCACTTTTTAGTTCATCTTAAATTTGTCTGAATAAAGTAATTCTTCCAACATATTTGAAGCATTTTGCAATGTCAGATGTTGCTTTCAGCTGCATGAAAATTTATCTTTCATGCTCCTTTATGCTCTGAACAATTAGAGTTGTTTACATTTGCAGAAACACAAACTCTATATCAGAGACCAGCATTCAAGAGGTGGATATTTCTATCTGACATTAGACTCTATCAAAAGCAGCATTGTTGTGTATTGATTTTTGTATAATGTTGCTGTTGTGTAATGTGGGGCCCAACATTTCAACAGACTTTACTATTCATACCAAACTTGCTTTAGTTCATCTTCTATTAGATATTCCAGAGCACATTCTCATCATTATCACTGTAGAACTGGAGGAGTAAGTGGTGCATCTGCTCATGAAGTGGCTTATTATCTGTGCAGAGGAGGCTTAAGATGAATAGAAAAGTAACTATGGAGGAGTCAAATGCAGCCAGGTCTATGACCACTGTGAAATTCAAGACTGACTATGCCATCTTTGAAAAGTCTTTGCTATCCACCGAATAGGGAATTACTAACTAATGAGTTGAGAGCTTTTATCATGAGGAATACACTGCAAAGCAGAATCCCACCCAAACAAGTGCTCAGATGCGCAAACACCTGAGACAAAAGCCTAATGAAGACCTTGCTGTGTCCTATTCAATTCCCAGCTTCCTCCAGAAAAAAATGTGAAGATCTGTAAATATTTTACCAACAAGTCCCTATCCGTATTTCTCATGCAAAATAAGACTGTATAAATAAATCTGTTGACTATGAAACAGTAATACATTACAGCTGCGCCTTTGCAAGGCTCTTACAATCAATCTTTTCTACTCTCATTAGGTCTATATCATCCATTTCATAATGAACACCATTCCTAGAGCAGCTGGAGAGTCCTAAGCTGCCATGAGTCAACCAACATTCAGATGCTTGCTTGCAATGCAACTTAACCGCATGTCCATGACAGCCCACCCATTGAGACCTGGCTGAAAAAAATAAGTTCTGATAGTCCTTCTTGCTAATGCCATAGTAACTATGCACACTTCAATGTGCAAGAAAGTCACTTGCGAATGTTGTTAAAATTCAGGTTCTGATTTAGTAGGTCTATGTGAGGCCCCTGATTACATTTCTGACATATTCCCAATCTGGCTTATGCTTATGCTTATGCTTTTATAACATAGTATAACTCTAGACCCATGATATTTAGTAAAGCGAGGCTCTAGTTACTAACAAGAACTCAGAATGTGTCTACTAGAATGAACATGTGCTAAAAGCATAAAATGTTAATCAGAGGCAGAGATTTAATACAAAACTATTAAAAGGGCATCACAAACCTTGTACTAATTAGATGTTAGAAGAATATTAGATTATGGGGTTAAATTAAGTATATTAGTAATGATTTTATCCACTTTTTAAATGTAGCTACTGGAAAATTTAAATTATAAATGCATACTATAGTGCTTTAATTTTTAAATTGTGAATGAATTCTATTGAGCTGACATATATAAGATTTTAACATAGATATGTTAAATGTTTTATACTCATCAACACATGATAAATTATCTCTAACACATGTATGAAGGGAAAATCACTTCTTTTTATTTTCACTAAATAAGTGGTAAATCCGTCAAAATTCTTTCTTATGTTATAAAATTAAACTATGTGAAACTATAAGGAAAACATTTGTTCAAGTAACTAAATAAAATAAAATTCTGTGAAGAGAAGAATGGGGGAGAACATTCAATGCATATCCTATAAAACTAGGAAAATTGAGGGGATGGGTGGTATGAGGAGAACTGGGCTTGTATTCAAGATACATTGTAGTCATAAACTGACATGTTAAATGGTAACCTTTTTGCGCAACTGCTTAAAGATAATAAAAGTATAATTTAAAATATTCTGCAGTACATAGACTGTGACTCCATTTCTTTTCATGTAGGTCTCATTGTATTCTCAGACCAAATAATCCATCGGAAATATTAAACTAAGCCCAGAGAAAGAATACAAATATAATCACTGGGCCTCTTACCTGGATTAACTAAATAAGCTTAGACTAATCATCCCTTCCAGTAAAGTAATCTTCAAAAGTGCAACGTTTTTACCCAATGAGAAGAAAGAAAAGGATAGAAAGGAACAAACTGAAAGGCAACAGTAGCAGAAAAAATCCTTTTTGTATAGAATAATACTCAGCATAAACTTTACCTACAATGGTCACCATGTATCCTATCCCTTAGAAATGAAATCAAGCTGTCCAGACAGAGTCACTGATATTTACCTTGTTATGTGCGCTGTGACTAAATATTTAGATTTCTGCATTTTCAGCAGGGTCTTTAGACTGGAAGAAAAAAAATCATACATCCATGACACCATTGTAAGTGTTAAAATGTTTTTTTCTGAGATGTAAGGACATGTAGAGAAACTGTGGTAATATCTCCATCACCTGTCCATCAAGTTCCTAGTTAAATTCACTTGGGATCACTTGCAATAATGATTATAACTGACCTGATCCATTTCATTAGATTCCTAGGTACTGATACATCCCACAGAAGTTATTGTCAAGCCACGACCCAAGAAGTTGGATTTACTACTGGCTAGCAAATTAAGGCAGTTCTGAGCATTCCATGGATAGAAGAGGTAGTTTTGTTCAAATTTCCCAATGCTGTGTGTGTGCATGTATACATGTTTGTGCCTGTGTGGATTCGTTGTGTGTTTAATGTATATGTGAGAGTAAGTCAAATATGCCAAAACACAGAAACACAAAAACACAGGCAAACTGGGAGCTGATGGCTCAAGCTATTATCCTGGCTATGGGAAGATGAGATCTGAGAATTGTGTGAAGCCAGCCTAGGCAAGAAAGTCTGTATGACTCTCATCTCCAATTAACTACCAAAAAGGTGGGAGTGCAGCTGTGACTCAAGTGGTTGTATCACTAGCCTTGAGGAAAAAAGCTCAAGGACAGTGTCCAGGTCCCAAGTTCAAGCCACAGGTCCAGCACAAAAAAGAGACAAAAACAATACAAAAACTAGAGGCTGGGAAGTTGGCTCAGTGGTAGAGCGCTTACCTTGCATGCCTGAAGCCCTGGGTTCGATTCCTCAGCACCACATAAGCAAAAAAAAGCAATACAAAAACCAACCAAATAAGCAACCAATACCTTCTAATGAAATGGGATGGAGCTAGGGTTAAAAAAATAAGCTGGAAACTCAAAGTAATATTCTTAGCTGCATTTTTGCAATAAAGATAAATGAGTCTCTGAGAATAACAAATTGTGAAAGTTTTTTTTTTTTTTTGGTTGGTCATGAGGCTTGAACTCTGGGCCTGGGTGTTATCCCTGAACTCCTAAGCTCAAGGTGAGCACTCTACCACTTGAGACACAGCATCACTTCTGGTTTTTTGGTGGTTAATTAGAAGTAAGAGTCTCACAGACTTTCCTGCCCAGGCTGGCTTTGAACCATGATCCTCAGATCTCAGCCTCCTGATTGGCTAGGATTATAGGCCTGAGCCACCCAATCTTGAATCCAAAAATCTCATACTCATTTTGAGGACAGCACAACCCTCCAGAATTTAAAAAAAAAAAAAAAGCAGGGACGGTTGTCTAGGTGCCATTTGGGAACGAATGGTAAGCTGTGCTTGTTGATTTGAATGAAACTGGACCTTGATAGAACAGAACAACTTGGCATGTTTATATTCACTGAGCTGTGTGATGAAGGTGCCAGCTCCACATTAGCATGGCACAATTACAAGTGACGGTTACAATAGTCCTCTGTGGAAAATGGCTACACTAATGATTGCCTGGAGACTTGTCTACATTCGAGAGTGATTGCCAGGCCTTGAACAGCTTCATACCAGGGACTCTGGAACCTGGCTCTTTAGCAGCGCCCATCCTGTCTTCTATATTCAGACTTCAGGGGAGATTGCTAGTCAACAGACATAGAATCAGCTGTGCAAATTATATCTTGACTTCAAACTCCACATAAATTGATAAATAAGCTATAACGTTGCAGTGATTTAGGATAACTAAAAATGCAATTTTGTGCATCTTTGCTTTAAACCACATAGAAGCTGTTTTTGAAAGAAGCCAATCTTCTTACACAGTGTATCTAAAAAAAAAATAAACTTTTTTCTCCTTGGTAAAATATAGTCATTTGAAAAATGGATCTGACATGATAAAACATATAAAATTTGGCAAGCACCAATGGTAATTTTACCACTTATATTTGGTCAGCCTGTGTTTCTAAGTCAACAGTACAGTTTACAAAATGATCCTTTCTCCATGATGATACTTTTGAGATTATTAATTGAACAAATACAGATCTAGTTGCTACATGTATCAGGAATATGGTAAAACTGCCACAGTGAGAAAGACATTCATCACTCCTATTTTTGGAGAGCAGGAAAAGAGAGAAGGATAAAAAATAAACACATTGTTTCTACTCAATGCAATAGGAACCCTGCTTAGGGGAGAGTAAGGCACAGTTGGTCATCACCTTTTATTTAGGAGGATGAATAACTAACCTACGTTGACAAAAGGAGTAGTATAAAGGTGGCAAGCATGGAGAAAGTATGCAAAAGCCAGGAAGTTTGGGAAGCTATGTGTTCCTGGAAACAGTCAGCTATGGCTAGAATCTGAAGTTTATGTGAATAATGGTGGATGGAAGAGGTTGGAGAAATGAACTATAAGCATATCACAAATTCTAAAGCAAGTTGCAAATTTTGAACAGTACTCTGAGGACAACTCAGAGTTCAAATGCTGGATAAAATACAGGAGGTGCAGCCAAATTTAAGTTTTAAGTAGCCAATAAGTTGGTTTTCAGTATAAAGTATGTTTCATACATTGTCTGGACTATACCTTTTCTAAAAATGAAAATATTTGTTCTAAAATCCAAACTTACTCAGATATTATGTATTTTATAGACTTTAACAATCTTAATGAGAAGCCAATAAGAGACATATTGCAATTATAAACTGATTTTTTGAATAGTTACTCCTTTGTATAACTACATAAAGATAATAAAATATAATTTTTAAAAAGAGAGGTTAAGTAGGAAGTATTGTGATATTATCAGAGTTTCAAAAAGATGCCAGTTTGTAGTGCAGAAAATTATTCATTGGTTCAGCTGTGGTATCATTTTTGAGCAGCTGGCTAATATATTAGATAAAGGCTTAAATAAAAAAGTCATGATGTCAAATAAAATATTACACTTTTCCTTGCATGGTGTCTTCTTGATATTGACCATTCCTTCCATACTGATATTCAAAAGGCTATTTAATACTTATGGCTCAGTGTCTTCTTCCAATAAATGAGACTGTAACAGTTTTTTCTGCAAATTGTGAGGACCATATGAGTTTGTATATGTAAGACAGCTAAAACACAGCCTGACACAGAATACATGTTTTGAAAGCATTTATTTTTTACAAAGTATTCACTCATGTTTTTCTTCAAACAGAATCACTTTAACTTAAATGGAATTCCCTAAATAGATTTTATGATAAATACATACACAATTCCACCTGCCATGATTACAGACACTTTTAAAATCATTTCTTCATGTGTCCATCAGTCATTTTACTTCTTCTGAGAACTCTAGTTAGCTCATTTATTAATTAATTTATATATTATATTATATATTAATTACTTTATTATTAATTGCCCATTTATTAATAGGGTGGTTGATTCTTTGAAGGTTTAGTTCTTGAGCTCTTTGTATATCCTGGATATTAGGCCATTGTTTGACCCAGCAATCCCACTTCTGGGCATTTACCCAAATTTACTCAGAAAGTTCTTGCCTGTGAAGAGGTTGTATTGTGTCTCCTACTCCTTCCTATAGTAGTTTCATGGTTCCAGGTCTTATACTGAGATCTTTGATGCATTTTGAATTGATATGGGTACAGGGATCCAATTTCAACTTTGTACATATGGATATACAGTTTTCCCAACACCATTTATTAAAAAGACTCATTTTTCCACCCTGTGTTTTGAAATATTAGATGGCCTTAGGTCTGTGAGTTTATTTCTGGGTCTTCTGTTCTATTGTTCCTCAGGCCTGGTTTTTTGCCAGTACCAAGATATTTTTATTAATATAGTAGTAGAGTTTGAATCTCACCCCAGTTAGAAGGCTGTCATCAAGAACACAAACACCAGATGCTGGTGCAGATGTGGGAGAAAGGAAGCCTATTACACTGTTGGAGGGTATATAAACTTGTTTAACCACTCTGGAAAACAGTTTGAAGATTCCTCAAATTTTTTTAAAGTTTCTTTTTTATTGTGAAAATACCATACAGAGGGGTTACAATTACATGAGCAGGGTAATAAGTACATTTTTTTTATCAAGTATTGTTGCCTCCTCCTTTGGTTTTCCCTTACCATCCTTGCCCTCCCATTTCCATGACTACACTTCGCCCCTCCCAGACCCAGCCAGAGTTGTAAAGTTCATTTTTCAACATAGCATCTTGTACGTCTCATTGTTGCAATGGGTCCACCTGTATCCCTATTTAAACAATTTGTTTTTTTCCCTTCCCCTCCACAAATTATACCAACATCCAATACAGTGAAAACAGGGATTCCTCAAATTTTTAAATGTAGAAATACCCTACAATCTAGCAGTACCACTCTTGGGCCTTCATTCAAATGATTGCAAACCAGGATACAGAGAAGTCACTTACATAACCTTGTTCATTGCAACACTATTCACCATAGCCAGGGTATAGAAATAGCCCAGATGCTCTCCAATGGATGAAAGGTGAAAAAATATGGTATATATACACAACAGAATGTTACTGATACATTAGAAAGAATGAGATGACATCATTTACAAAATAAATGGATGAACCTGGAGAAAATTATTTTAGTAAGACTCAGAGAGACAAAGGATACATGTTTTCCCTTATATATGGAAGGTAGAACTAAGTTTAAAAAGTACAATAAACCTATACAGAAGTATATGCAAATACATACAAATGTATTAACTGAAGTATGATATTTGCAGAAGAAAATCCAAATGGTGCAATTCCTTAGGAAAACTTACTCAGAGTCCAACAAATTAGTGCCAGGAAACTGGCTATTGAAAAGTATTGGGAGGTTAAAAGAGGGGGTAGACAAAGGAAGAAAGGAAGCGTGGAGCCATAATAATCAATGCATATCCTATGAAATTAAAAAATTGAGGGGCAGGAGAGGGTTGGGAGAGATGGAAGAAAATGATAAAAGGTGTGGTATAGGCCCAGGGTGATATTACTCATATAATGATTTATTGAATGCTAACTCCTTCATGCAACTACTTACTGACAATAAAAATTACAACTGAGGAAACCAACAGTAAACACAACCATATATATTATATATATAATAACAACAAAAACTATCAATCCTGATATACTAAAATAGCCATGAGTCATGTGTGTAAAACCTCACTGCTGTGTTTTACAGCATGGGAAATTGCAACTTAGCTGGGAGGAGATTTGTTCCAAGTCATAGGCTGAGTTAAACACACACCTAGGGGTTATGACTATGTTCATTAATTTCTGATACAAATATGTTCTCTGATATATCTACGGCTGCCCTATCATGTAGATTTTGCATACAGCAGTTGCAAAGCCTTGGGCTTCCAATTATTCTAAAAGTCTTATCATCTAATCTCATTGCTCAGTTTCCCAACCGCCTCCCCTTGTTGGTATTAGAACTTGTTGCTCTCAAACTTGTTGGTATTAGAACTCTTTTCTCCACTAATACTGTCTTTTCTCTTTTATTTACTTTTCTGCTTCTTAGTGTCTGAAGTTAAGGGGGTTGATAAGTAAATTACATCAACTGGGCTTAAAAATGTTGCATAATGGTATGCATACATGTTACAAATGCTAAAATAAAAAAGCTCACTCGGGGGCCATGTAGGCTTATCTACTGCAGAAAATTTCTGCTGCAAAGAATCCTTTCCTGAAATCCAGACAGTGAATACATGAAGCTTCCAACTAGCTGACCCCACTCCAAGCAGCTATGCTGATGACCAAGGACGAGTCTTTATTTCTATTTGGCAGGTCTTTTCACAAAGTGATGATTTATGAACTTGCAGGATATACAAGGCCCTAATAATGCATATACGCATGCCTAGCACCATTTGGTTTGTGTATTTATTTGCTCGATTTTACAACTCAAGGCAACCCCCATAATGATTTTGATAAGGAATGTGATTCATACCTGGATGGATGCAGAAAGAGTTTAAAATACAAAATTCGTTTAGTACCAATTAGACTTAGAACATTATTTATGTAATCTGTCATAATGGCAAATATTAGAGAGAACATTTGTCTCTTTCCATCAGTACAGTTTATCAATCACCCTTGCTCCTGACAAGCCCTTTGGAGGAGAACATTTATCAGAGTGTATTAGAAGACTCTAAAAATAAAAGCTGAAACTAGTGATTATAAGGAGAATTATAGGCTGATTGTAGAAGCTTGAGAACAGACTGTTGACTCTTCAAGTCACTTTAGGCAACAGGAGAAACTCAATGTACAAGAGATGCATTAGTAGTGTTCTAAAGTAGGGGAAGAAATCTGCTGCAGAATGCTTACAGCTTGTATGTGGGGAGATGAAGGAGTTTACAACAAAGTGATTAATGCCTGCCTTCCAACAAGCAACGTGCAATGTATTGATAATTTGTTGCTTTGGAAATTTGCAAATGTCACAGAATTCAGGTTACCCAGTGGAGTCAAACAAGTAATAAAAGCCTTGTATGAAGAATGATAATACTCAGTACTTGTGCATTATTGTGCTATTCATCTTGAAAATGGGAAGTGAACAGCATCTTGTACTTAGAGCAGCAATCTCAAAGTCCTTGACTCCAGTCACGTTCCTATTGGCAAGTCACTTAACTTCTTTGAGACATTTATTCGATGTTGAACAAAAAAACAACAAAAAACAAAACCAGCTTCCATATGTGGCCTCCAGGGCTTAATGGTGAAGATTCTCAATTCTGGCAGAAAATGGAAATTATGAAGGAAGCTCTAAAAATAGTTTATTAAACATCACTCCAAACTGACTTTTTGCCAAAAAAATTCCATTACATATTACTGAACAAAATAATTACTGTTGTTAATACATTGGTACACGTGCATATAGTATATTTTATTTATTTTTATTTGTTTATTTTTTGTGAAAATACCATACAGAGGGGTTGCAATTACATGAACAATGTAATGATTACATTTCTTATCAAGCATTGTTGCCTCCTCCTTTGTTTCCCCTTCCCATCCCTTCCCATCTCCTCCCCTTCTCCCCTCCCAGTGCCAAAGTTGTAAAGTTTGTTTTTCCACATAATGTCTTGTACATCTCATTGTTGCAATGGGTCCACCTGTATCCCTATTTAAACAATTGTTTTTTTCTCTTCCCCTCCCCAAATTATCCCAACATCAAATACAGTGAAAACAGGGGTTATACCATGGGGAAGGGACATACAAAGCAACAAAGAAATCATCTTATAAATATGTTAGAAACAATCACAAGAAAGAAAGAAAAACCATCTTGGGGTTCATTTTGCCTAACATCAACTTATCTGACCATTTCTACTTGTCTCAGACATATACTAGTTATTGCAAAAAAGGGAAACCATGGGACCTATGTTTCTTTGGGCCTGGCTTACTTCACTTAATATAATTTTCTCCAAGTCTTTTCATTTCCTAACAAATGGGGCAATGTCATTCTTTCTGATGGAGGCATAGAATTCCATTGTGCATATATACCACATTTTCTTGATCCATTCATCTACTGAGAGTCATCTGGGTGAGTTCCATATCTTAGCCGTGGTAAATAATGTTGTAATAAACATAGTTGTGCTGGTAGCTTTAGTATGGTCTTGTTTGTGATCATTCAGGTAAATGCCAAAAAGTGGGATTGCTGGGTCATAGGGGAGCTCTATGTGGAGTCTTTTGAGGAACCTCCATACTGCTTTCCAAAGTGGTTGAACAAGTTTACACTCCCACCAACAATGCAGTAGGGTTCCCTTCTGTCTACATCCCCTCCAGCATCTGTTGTTATTAGACTTCTTGATTTTTGCCATTCTAACTGGGGTGCGGTGGTATCTCAATGTTGTTTTGATTTGCATTTCTGTTATGGCTAGAGAGGTTGGGCATTTCTTCATGTGTCTATTGGCCATCCTTCTTTCCTCTTCAGCGAAGTTTCTTTGTAAGTCCTTAGCCCACTTATTAATTGGACAGCTGTTTCTTTGAGGATTTGTAGTTGAGGGATTTAATTTTTTGAATTCCAGGTATATTTTAGATATGAGACCCTTGTCTGTTGTATGACTAGTGAAGATCTTCTCCCAATCCGTGGGCTTCTATTGATCTTGCTAGCTATGTCCTTTGCCAGAAGCTCTGCAATTTCATGCAATCCCATTTGTCCAACCTTTCTTTGATTTTTTGTGTTTCTGGGTCTCTATCAAGAAAATTTTGGCCTGTGCCAAGGACACTTAGGGTTTCTCCTATTCCATCCTGTAATGTTTTCAGGGTGTCTGCTTTGACTCCAAGGTCTTTGATCCATTTGGAGTTGATTCTGGTGCAGGGTGATATATAAGGATCTAGCTTTAGTTTTTTTTTTTACAAGTAGTTAACCAATTTTGCCAGTACTATTTATTGAAGAGCTGTCTTTCTTCCAGTCTATTTTTTTAGCTCCCTTATTGAAGTTTAGATGGCTATAGGTCTGTGGGTTCATTTCTGGGTTTTCAATTCCATTCCATTGGTCCTGAGATCTGTTTTTGTGCCAGTACCAAGCTGTTTTGATTACTATGGCTTTGTAGTAGAGTTTGAAATTTGGTAGTGATATTCCTCCAGCACTGTTCTGTTAAGAATCATTTTTGCTATTCGGGGTGTTTTATTGTTAACTTAACCAAAGAAGTGAAGGACCTGTATGATGACAACTTTAAAAACCTGAAAAAGGAAATCAAAACTGAACTTAGAAAGTGGAAAAACCTCCCACTCCTGGATTGGAAGGATCAACCTCACGAAAATGGCAATACTTCCCAAGGCTATCTGCAAATCCAATGCGATACCCATCAATATTCCAACCTCATTCTTCAAGGAAATAGAGAGGCTCCAAAAATTCATATGGAACAATAAAAGACCCTGAATATTATATTTTAATTGTATTCACCTTCCTATTACTCTCTATTATCCCCAACATTGTTTTTAATGGATTTAAACATCTCAGTGTTTAATGTCTAGCTAGAGCTAAGAATCATTGCCCTGAAATGCTGGTACTTAATTTTAAATTTGTTTTTTGCATATCAGTGAGTCTTAAAAATTCAAATGCTAGCCGGGTGCAGGTGACTCACACCTGTAATCCTAGCTACTGAGGAGGCTGACATCTGAGGATCATGATTCAAAGCCAGCCTGGGCAGAAAAATCCATGAGACTCTTATCTCCAATTAACCACTAGAAAACTGGAAGTTATGCTGTGGCTCAAGTGGTAGAGCGCTAGCCTTGAGCTGAAGAGTGCAGGAACAGTGCCCAAGCCGAGTTCAAGCCCCATGACTGACCTGCCCAAAAAAATCAAATGCTGCTAAGAGCCAGTAGTTCACACCTGTAATCCTAGCTACCTGGGAGGCTGATAATAGGGGATCATGTTTCAAGGTCCTCCCAGTTAGAGGAGTTCCTGAGACTTTCGTCTCAGTCCATCGTTGAATGGAGTGGCATTTGTCTATCATCTCATGCTACACAGGAGGCTGAAATTGGGAGGACACAGCAGTCTGGGAGAATAGTCTAGTCTTTCAGCTGGAGCAGAAAAGTCTGTGAGGCTTTATCTCCATACAGGGAAGCTCACTGTGATGGTGTGCACCTGTGTTCCCAACCATGGTGGTGGCCTGGAATTAGTAGATCACTGCTCATGGATGGCCTGGGCAGAAAGGGAGACCCTGACCTTAAAAATAGGCTGAAAGTATAATTAGCAGTATTGCAAAACACCCCTGAGTTCAAGGCCCAATTACAGCCAAAACAAACAAACAACAAATTCTGAGGGCCACCTTCATAGATATCAAATCAGAGAAACAGTGGTATTTTGTAAAGATCTACAATGAACTTGGTTTAGCTAGTAAAGCAGTCTAGATCATCATATCTCAAACTTTATTGTATTTATGGATAATCTGGAAGAACTCATTAAAATACAAATTGTTATTCACTAGATGGCACCTCATACTCCGAAAGTTACCCAGTCACGTGGCTGCTGCATTTGTGGTAACTAAGGGAATCCTAGAAACTTAGAGTAAGACATCTTTCTTAATTAGTAATGTTATGTGCATGTTAAGTATGTTAAACACATACTTCTCACAAAATTACTTCATAGATGCATTATTTATCACATCCTATCTCATAAAATATACGAAACAGGGAATGAGCAAAGTAAGAGCAATACCTTCATGAAATTTTCATTTGGTGAGCCTTCATGAGTCCACCTGATCTATCTAGTGCTGGATGGCAATATCAAAGTGTTCTAAGCTACTTATGCAGAGAGCAGAGTACATACATGAGATCAGAACTCCTAAGACCACAGCCTTTAGGAACTACTTTGCAAAGCTCCCACTATAAATGTACAAGCATGAGACAGGGTTTAGAAATTTATTGACTTACATATTGCAGTAACAATAGAAAAGAGGATGTTAAGAAATTCCTTAAAATGTATAACCATGGCATAAAATAGCTGGGAAAAATCCACATCTTCAAGAATGTCAATAGCAATTTCTTTGTCCTCCTCTTTTGATTTGCATAGCAGTCATTTTTAGGAGACTTTTCTAACTAGTTGTCTATCTCTAGTGTTCTTGCTGAACGATTTCATCCCCCAATTTGTTATGCAACAAATATTACTAAAATTGAACTTTTAATTATAATGCTACATCTTAAATACATCAACAATTATGAATGCCGATAAAGTAACCACTGTTGGTAGCTCCAAGAGCAAAACAATCCAGCTGTTGAGCTTCATCCAATGTGGTTTTAAAATCACTCCATTCCCTAAGAGTTCTGAAAGCTATGATAACCGATAGCAATAGCTATGCTGAGTCTGTTGATTATGGCTTTACTATCATTCTTTAGGGAAAGGAGCCAGGAATCCAATAGATAGGGCTAATTATCAGGCCAGAATGGGGGAAAACCCAAGATGAACCTGGATCATCTTTTACTGGCTAGATATGAAGTACTTGCATACACAAACCACTTATACTCAGCAATGAAATGAGTGGAGAATACTATTGCCACACAAGAGGTAGCCCAGGACTATTCCAAATTGGTGTAAGTAGAAAACTGAATAACCAAATTGATAATAGATATAGTATTGGGTTATGTACAAAGTACATTATAAATGTACATGCATTATCAGACACCTGCTCACTCATAGCCTATAATCCTGGCTACTCAGGAGGCTGAGATCTGAGGATCACAGTTCAAAGCAAACCTAGTCAGGAAAGTCTATGAGACTCGTATCTCCAATTAACCACAAAAAGCTGGAGGTAGTGGTGTAGCTCAAGTGGTAGAACTTGAACACAAATGCTCAGAGACAATGTCCAGGCCCAGAGTTCAAACCCCAGAAATGACAAAAAAATTATACAAAGAATTGTGAAAAAGAGATATAGACTCAAAACCTTAAATTGATGTCTACTATAGTCTGAAAAAGGGGTTATTTAAAAAGAACTACCAGCCCAGCACTGGTAGCTTATGCCTATAATCCTAGCTACAAAGGAGGCTGAGATCTGAGAACCAAGATTCAAAACCATCCCAGTCATGTAACTCTGTGAGATGCTTATCTACAACTAACTGCCCAAAAACTGGAAGTGGAGTTTTGGCTCAAAGTGGTAGAGTGCTAGCCTTGAGCAAAGAGCTTAGGGACAGTGCCTAGGTCTTGAGTTCAAGGACCAGAACCAACAAAAAATTAATACTAGTAATTGCTACCATCAAAGAGTGAAGTGTGGCCTCAACTCTCTGAATGTTTAGAAATATTGATAATAACTGGAAGGTCCACATTCATTTTCCTATAGAGCTTCACATGAGTATTTGGACAGATTTGGGTGTTTCCAACTCAGGAAGACTTAGGTACAGGAACAATAAATGCTTTGTTCGAAGTGTTCTTGTGCCCTTGGAAAGGATTTCAACACACTGTAATGAAGGTGAGTTTCTCCTAGGCCCTTGATGCACTTATGTAATGTAAGTGACATGAAATCTTCCATCTCTAACACCTACAGATTTATTAATTAGCAAGTGTAGAAGCTGCCAGATTGTGCTGATCAAATAACAATGGGCTGAAGCTATGAGTTATACCAGCCAGCAGAGATATTAACCTAGTCCAAGCTTCTGAAGTTTTAGAATTCGTAAACAATTTTTTAAAATATGGAAAGGATCCTCAAAAAAGAGAATCTCAGTATGCAGATTATCTCCAACTGTTGAGACAAAATTCTAAATCTTCTCTCATATTAATTATGCAACTTAAGTCTTCTTTAGTCAAAATCCTGGGGATTGGAAAGGTTTTAGATTCTGGACATTTGGGGTTTTGTGATATTTGTATAGAGTTCACCAGTTGAACATCCCTAATTTGAAAATCTGGCATCTTAAGTTCTCTAAAATATTAAACTCATTGAACACAGACATGTGCTCGAAAAATTCACATTTTAGACATAAAAATTTTGTATTAAGTATGCTTAATGTGAGCTCTCTCACAGGTATGGTTCAAGAAAAAGAAAGGGTTAATTAGATTAGAAAGGAAGTTGATTCTTTAGAAAGACATTCTATGGCCTCACTGCTCCACACACCAGTGTCTTAATTCCATATTTCTCTGTGTGTCTTCAAAGGTACAACCTGGTAAAAGATCTGGTCATATTTGTTCATGATCCTTGATCATGTCAAGAAAAGAGACTCGTAGTTGCCAGCTTTGTAATTTGTCAGGCTAGTGGTCAGTGTAGTTTAGCTTGCTTAAAACAAACAAATACAATCAACAACAAATAACAATAACAGACATGGGTTCTAAAGTTAGAAACCTCTGTACTGTCTCAGGTACTTCTCTTATTTCTGAATTAAAATGTCATCCTCTTTATTGTTGTAATAACTTGTCTAGACTTTCCCTTCATCATCATCACAGTTAATAAATACTTGATAAGTTTTTATTGAGTGTTTCTCCATAAGATATTACCAATCTATGTGCTTTGACTCCTTCTGTCTTAAAAACATGACTTTATGTGAAAAAAGTCATTATTTTAACTCCATTTTACAGAGGGAGAAACTCTTTAGAATTAATAACAAGAAATGGTAAGGCCCTGATACAAATGAAGATTCAGAACCCATGTTTTAACCACATACAATGAGGATGTAGATAACTACATTGTATAATGTATTGTCACATTTCAGCTCCTCCCCTGGGTGAAATTAGATTAGTGTCTCTCTCAGTACTTCCCAGCTTTGATGACCTGTGAGCAGTTTTGCCATTTCCTTCTCTTTCCCCTCCTTCTCCTCATCCTTTATCTTTCATTCTCTCTGCTGTGTTACAGTGCTGGACAAATGCCTGGAGCAGAATAGGTACTCAATAGTTCTTTATCAAATGAACAACTGAAAACACTCTGCAGAGACTGCAAAATGTATTGGGAAATCTGGAAGCTTGGAGTCAGTCAGATAAACTATATTTACAGAGTAAATTACATTTAGGCAAAGCCATGAAAATAAGCAGAATATAGTCTCACACTGCTTAACAATGGGAATACAATTGGACAAATACATTATTAGGTGACTTTATTTTATGACTATCACAAAATGTACTCACCTTAAACAGACTGTAAGGTGCAACCCATTACTCCTACTTCACAAATATGTACAACATGTAACTGTACCAAATATACACAATGGTAACTGTGCAACTACACATACATAAATGTGGAACTAAAACAGATGAAATGCTAGATGAAAGGAATTTTCACTTCCATTACCATCTCATGGAACCACTGTTATAGATGTATCCTTACACAGGGCGTGGCTGTAAAATCTCTTTCTTGGGAAACTTTCATAGATTAGTGCGAAGCTGTTTGGTTCAGATTTTAAAAGGCTCATGCATTAAAGGCTGGTTACTGGCTGACAGGTTTTTGAGAGGTGATTGGGTATTGAGGACTCAGACTTTATCAAAGAATTGATCCATTGATGAAATCATAGCTGAATATTAGAAGGTGGGGCCAAGCCGGTGGAAGCAAATGACAGCAGGTGAGCCCTTCAAATGTGACCTGGTCCCTTCCCTACTCCTTGGTCTCTCTACTTCCAGCATATGTTATAAGCAGCTCTGTTCCTCTATGTCTTCTTTACTGAAATGATCTCTTGGCCTCACTGCCTGGGGACTGAGACCTCTGAATCTGTGAATTCTAATGAATATTTCCTCCTTTTAAGGCATTTCTGTAAGGTATTTAGTTGTAGTAATGAGAGAGCAACTAAACACAGAAACCTTTGTAAAGCAACACAGAGATGTCACATTAGGAGCTCTTACTATCATTGCTTATCAACTGACACTTCTGTCTGTTCCTTTCCTTTCCTGGTGCTCTATCTTCTGACTAACTTATTAGAGATCATCATGTGTGTAAAATTTAATTTTCTCCTAGATAGAATCTGGCTTCCTTGTTCACTGGTCAAAAGATCTCTGTCAATATTTTCAAGATTCTTTCGAATTTTTGGCTTCATATAAAGAAATACCCTGTCCAGAATTATGAATGGATTCTGTCTGAATGCAGATGATAAGTTAGCAAGATAACTCTGATCAGGGAAGAGCAAGGATGAGACACTTTTCATTTTTAGTCAAGAAGAGACACATGCATTCATGGGATACAAGTTATTGGTTTGGAGAAAAAATAGATATTGAAATTTTTTTAAATGAAGATATTATTGTAGTTGACAATATATACCTACTGGGCTTCTTTTATTCTTCAAAATGAAGCAGCCTTTCCAGTTAGATTCTCAGTAGAAATATTAGCTCATGCATGCATGTGTGTGTGTGTGTGTGTGTGTGTGTATGTGTATATGCGCGCTCACGCTCCAATCCAACCTTTGACAAACAAAGAAAGACAGTTTCAGTTCAGATCATGACACCGATGTTCCCCAAGGATGGAGGACAAAGCTGAGGCTTGCCTGAAGGTCTGTTTTACTGCCAAGAACATCCAAATCTATTTGCCTTCTTTCCCTTATTTTCTGAGTTCTCAGCGCCAATCCAGTAGATCTGGAAACCAGTTTCCCATTGGTGGGCGCTGGCACTGGTAGCTGATTAGTATACTCCAGGCTACATATAACCAGGCAGTTTGTCTACTCTCAACAGATGTTCCAAAAGGTGGTCCAGATTTGCCATCCTCTCCCTGGCAGCTTTCCTTTCTCTGGTCTCAGGTTTCCTTGCAGTGTGCAATAACAGTCTGAAGAGCAGATGTGTTAGACAGGGCTATTTTTCTGTGCTAATTCTCCACTACTGTTTGCTGAATAAAGCCCAGACCAGTCACTGTACATGTTTCACATAAACAAGAGGGAACAGGATTTTTTTTCAAAATTATCATTGTGACAATTAGACATTATGTGATCATTGGAAATTATGTATATGGTTTACATGGAAAAAATAGAAAAAAATCATTTTATAGCACAGTGAAAGCTTCTGTGTAAGCATATGTAAGAAATGTCACAAATAAAACGTGATTTTTCTATGTCAGGAAACACTAAAATTAATCTGAATTGTGTTTAAGCATAGTTTTGGATACCCACATAATGCACTGGACATGGTAAATACATTTTTAAAATATAATGTGGCAGATACCACCAGTTTGTCCAAACACTAATTTTTCTATAAGCTTTCTAAGTTGCCACCTGGTTTTTAGCTATAATAACACATACAAAAAATGCCCATTTACAAGGCTCCTGTAAGATGCAAAATAGAGAATATTTTCTACCATGTCGTCTGATTAGCATACACATGAATTTTCACGGCAAGCTTCGGGAAAAATAATCAAGAAGCAATGAATGTTTTTGCCATTTCACTGACTTCTCTGGATAATTTCATTTGTAGTCAACAAGAGAGTCATTCAGGTCGCTTCCAGGGAAGAGGGTTCAGTGTTAGATGGCAAGAACTGGCGCAGAGGAGTGGACTAGTCCAGACCTGCGCCAGCTTCAGGGAACAGCTGATGGCCCTGTCTCTTCTCAAGGACTCTGTAGTTCGTATATCTGGACATCTCTACTTCTCTCTGCAGAAATTCAGCACTTCTCCCTCTATTGGCTTTCTTTTCTCTCCTACTGTGGTGCCAAATTACGTGCAAATCTATCCTTTGCATGCTTATCTCTAAACACTTTTCACATATGTGCATATGCACACACAGAAACACACACACACACACACACACACACACACACACACACACAAATGAGCCTAAGACCAGTGTAACTGCTATTTGCTCAATCCCTTTCAGTTTCTAGGTGCCTCTCATACCAGCATTATCTCACTACATTGAGTGAAATTCTAGTATTTAAAAGTGGTGTTTCTTTTTTAATAAAATACGGCCTCTTTATCAATAACAACCAGCTACTTCATTTGATGCTGATTTAAAGAAGCAATCATCTTTTCCAAAACTGTAGAAGAATCATACTGTGTTGGGGTTAGCAGGATGCAGTGTGATAGCTCCCAGACTAATACCTTTGTAAGGAGTATTTAAGGGTAAACTGAGAGAATAGCTTGTTATCTGCCTTTGGATGCCAGCCTCCTACTAGATGACTCCACTGTATGTCTTTGGTGCATTCTTAAAATACTGAGCCTTGCCCCTTCCATAGCATTATGTTTTCTCTCCCATATCACATCACCAATTCACACTTTCCCAATCCCAACTTCTAAGGGAGAATTTGATTGGCTTACTTGATTCTTATTCCAAAATATAGGCCATCATTTATACACTAGCCTTTACCTGTCTGAAAATAGATCAATTGTTCATGCCATTCCAATTTCCTAGGACCTAGGGAGGGGGAGAACACGGCTACCCTGCATCAGGAGTTGTAGCCAGTGTCATTTTGGATAAAAATCTGTGCGGGAAGCACATATGACAGCAAGCAAAATGTTGGAATGTTTAGAAAAATTTGATATACTACTAATAAAGTGGCAATAAATTCACCTTTCATGGTAAATGAATGTTTATATCGCAAAAAGATAAGTTTCTCAAATAATCTTGCTTACTGGCTCTTAAGTAGAGAAAAGAATCCTGGGGAAACAGTAAAGTGATCTTCATATTCAAATTTATTTGTGAAATAACTAATTAGCAAGCCAATATCACATGACATAGATGCCATCAGAGACTTACTTATTAAATATGGAATATGACTAAAAGGCATTTTTTCCTTTTAATATTTTTTTTTCCTGATGCTGGTCCCGGATCTTGAACTCAGGGCCTGAGCTTTTATGCTCAAGGCTGGACCTCTACCACTTAAGCCACAGCTCCATTTCCAGCTTTTTGGTGGTTAATTGGAGATTAGTGTTTTACAGACTTTCCTGTCCAGGCCATCTTCAAACTGCAATCCTCAAATCTCAGCCTCCTGAGTAGCTAGGATTACAGGCATGAGCCAATGGTGCTCCCTCATCTAAAGCCAAGGTAGGAAGGTAGGAAGTTTATGCCTTCTTCAACATGTATATGAAAGTCCAAAGCAGAAAAGTCTCCATTATAATAATCTGGGAAGAAGAAGAAAGACAAACACAAAAGAGCAGAGATGTAGAGATAAGCAAATGTGTTAGGAGCCTATTACAATTTTACCTCTAAGGAATTTATACAACAGTAAAACAAACATGGCTTTATAGAAATATTTATTGCAAGAGGAGGAAATGAATTCAATGCCTATAAATGGGGACAATTTTTAACTAGAGACTTACTCATCTGTGAAATAGAATAGTATATGAGAATGCAAAAAGGTATTTTGCTAGAACAACAAATTTCTCTAAACCTTAAGTAAAAAGAAAGAAATTGCAAAAGCGCATACTATGTCATCCTGGTTTTATTTCCAAAATAATAAATAACGCTTTTCTTTGGCGTAAAGACAGAATTTGAAGATATAGTGTTAAAATTCTGATTCAACCATTCATTGAGTAGAACAACAAATGTGATAACAGCATATACTTTTTTTAGTGATACGTGCAAAATTTATACAAAATATTCAGTACATTTCTGTGGCTCATTAATGGCTCTAGAAATATTAGTCAAATTGTGATAGAAAGAAATCAATTTGATAATGTGGATATAGTATATGAAGAGATAACTATATATAAAAGGTATTACACATAAGTAGCCAAATATGGAAATGATTATTTCTTAAAATTACAAGTTAACAAGTGAGATTAGCAGAGTTAAAATGTTATTTTTACTTTGTATCCATATTGTTTGATATTTAACTCATTTCCCAAAATGCATGCATTAGTTTTATAATTAAAAAGTTGAACACTTTCTAAAGACAAGAAGAGCCGGACGCTGGTAGCTCATGCCTGTAATCCTAGCTACTCAGGAGGCCGAGATCTGAGGATCACAGTTCAAAGCCAGCCTGGGCAGGAAAGTCTGTGTAATTCTTATGTCCAATAAACTGGAAGTTGTGCTGTGGCTCAAGCAGTAGAGCACTTGCCTTGAGCTGAAGAGCTGAGGGACAGCGCCCAGGCCCAGAGTTCAAGCCCCACAACCAACAACAAAAAAAGATAAGAAGTTATGTGAGATAAAATTAAACCTCAACAGGAGAAAAGCATAGGCAAGAGAAGTATTTCTAAAATTGACTCAGGTGTATACTGATAGAAAGCAAATGGCAAAGAAAAGGATGAAATTAAAGACAAATGTGGACGCCTAGAGCTTTGATGAGTAAAAGAACATCTCACATGCCTAAAAGGCAAAGGAGGAAGAGTTTAGCCATAAAGGTACATCCATCATGTGTGTTATTATTAGAAGGTAACGTATTGATTACATTACCTTTAGCTGCCTTTAAATGAATGAAATAACTCCTAACAGTTTTCACTTATTTATTTCACTTATTTGTTTGTTTCTTTATTGCCAGTACTGTGGTTTGAACTCAGTCTCACATTTGCTTGGCTTACTTGTTCACAACGAGCACCCTAGCATATGAGCTAGGCCTCAAGGCTAGCTTTTTGCTGGTTAATTGGGGATGGAACCTAGTGAATTCGTCTGCTCAGATTGTCTCTAAACCTTAGTCCTCCAGGTCTCAGTCTACCTAGGATTAAGGTGTAAATCTGGTTCCTTACTACAATCTTTCACTCTCTAAGTGATGAGAGACAAGGAGTTGAGGGATAGGGAGATTTCCTTGGGTTAGACCTGCATAATATGGCTTTTTTTTACCTGTAAATATCTTAAAGAACTCTGTTTTTGTGTTCACCAAGTCATATCAAACATCGAAATGCCTATAAGATCCTGTCAATTAGCCAGATGCTCCCAAATGCTCAGTTATATGGCATTGTGTGCACATCTGGCTTCACAAGCATCTAATTGATTGATAGAGCTTTCTTTTTTTCCATCCACATGTTGGGGATCAGGTAGATGTGTTTTGCATCTACCTTCACTTTAATGTTTTTACTAATTCAAGGCATATAATCAGAGGAATGCTCTGTTTCAGATTAAACAATGCAAGTCTGATGGTAAGTAAATCCAGATGTTGTGCTAAGCCTGCTAACTGAAATAATTTTCAGTCAAAGAATAGATTCTTTGAGGCAGAGGCAAATATGGAACTTAATTTTTAAAGGTATTGGACTGTGTATTGTTATTGTTGTCATGATAACTTCTGAAATCGGCATTCAAATTGGAGTCTCTTATTTATGAAGTAGTCTTTTGGTGTATCAAGTAATAGTAACAACCTGAGAAATAATGTATCTATAAAGGATCAATTCCAATGACCTATGGAACTATACAGTCCCTGTACTGAAGCCCATTAAAATACAGTCAAACTATGTTACTGTAAAATTTACAATAAAATAGATTAGGATAGAGATGACATATAGATGTAATACTTCCAGTAGACTGTGGTACAATTTAGTTGAGATATAGAGCTGGCATAGGAGTTAGAGTACCATAAAGATGGAAGAATTAGACATTATCTGAGAAAATAGAAGCAGCTCTGTAAGAAATATAGTGTGACCTAAGGATATATCTAAGAAGTGGACACACAGAATTTTATCACCTCATTGGAAAGATGGCAGCAAGGATGCAGATGGGAATGTCACAAGGATCATGAATGAAGAGATTTTGAGAAGATAAAGCCTCATGGGAGGTTTTTCACTTCTCTCTTCTGCCTGCTGCATATGGTTTGAAATGTAGTTTGGGATTATTGCACAAAAAACCCAATTCTTAAGCCATATATCTACACTTCTATGTAAGTCATGCCTATAATTCCACCTATGTATAATTCCAGCTACTTGAAAAGCAGATAAAGGGGGAGTCAGATCAAGGCTACCCTAGGTAAAATGGGAGAGGCTATCCCAAATAATGACTAAAGTAATAAAAGGGCTAAGGGGCATTGCTTAAGTAATAGAGTACCTGCCTAAGTAGTGTGAGGCCCTGAGTTCAAATCCTTATATTACACAAAAGTCTCTCTTGATCTACAAACTCATGGCACCTTCCCTAACAAATCAAAGAATGAGCTATGCCTGGTAACTGCTGTCTCTGTTCTGTACTTTCCCTGTCATTCAGTTTCTTAAATTCTACAGTGTGAATTTAACTTGATGAAGATCCTTGTGCTGACACTTCAGATATACCCTACTCTAACTTCCTTAGACTGTTCATCTCAAATAGGAAAGGCATAAAAAGCTTTGCACTGTCAGGTCTAGGAAATGGAGAATCACTCCTGTTCCAGTGATCTGACTTATGGGAGGACTAGGGCTAGCAGGAGATTTGATTTCATGGGGTACTACTTACAATGACTGTAAAATGCCCTTATATAATCACATCATCTTAAAACAAAACACTAAGTTAAATCCACCTCTGGCGAGCTCAAGCTCCTGCTGTAGCTATTCCAGCAAAATCAGGACCTAATACAAAGATCTAGTTGTTAGCCAACACTCTCCTCATACTGGGCTCAGATTATTAGCTATGCAAATAAACCTGAGGAGAGCAGAAAGCAGTCATCTTGCATGGAGTGGCTGTGTCACTGAGACACATTGAATAGATCCTACCATTCAAACACCCACACACTCTTTTGTGCAAAGCACAAAATATAGAGAAAGAGATTAAAATTATATAGAGAGGTTACAAAATGATTATGTCCAGGTAACCACTGCAGTCACTGAACATGTGTCATACTCTGGGAAAAAGAATACTGGAAAATAGAGAAATATAAATTCAGTTTGAATGATCCCCCTCTGAATTTATGAGCCAGCATTCTCAAGAATAGTCCTAGAAAGCAGAATAAGCTCTCCTTGAATATGGCTTAACTAAGGTGGATATAACCTTACAAAATAGCTCCAGGGAAAATAAATATTGACTGATGAAGAGATATAGGAGGATTATTCAGTCATGGCAACAGATTACAAATTTGAAAATTAAAATACCTAATAGGTCTGAGGTCTTAACATGTGTAGTATACTGTGAAAAATGTGCTACATAAAACACATTATTTAATCCTTAAAATAATACTGTTTAATAATTGTCATTATTATGTCCTCCTATTATAGCTGATAAAAATAGACAGACACTTTAAGTCATTTAGCTAACATAACTCTCAATATTGATTTTAGGCTGTGTTAATTTATCTATCCTGGAACTAAATTTCCAAGTGTTCTTTCCCATGCACTGGTTGGCTCCAGTCACTTGCTAGTGTTATAATCTGGGGGATGAAAGGAATCAGTCACTGTTATATATTACAAAAATTTAATTGCAAGATACAGAGAATCCACATTTTTCAGAGGTCAAATCGAGAGTCTTTATTAGAAAGCCAGCAACTGTAGGTGCGCACATGTCCCCCAAACTCTTCCAGCCTCAAATACACCTAATGGGGTTAGGAAACTGAGCCATGGGAGTAGGAGAGGAAAGAAAGAACAGGAAAACAATCCCAGCAAACTAGATCAACTCCAATGGAGAGCCAAAATGGGATACCATGATGACCTGTGGAAAGCCTGGAGACACAAAGGCATCAGGCAAAATGACAGCTAAGGTGGTAGGGTGTAAACAGGATCATGGTGAGGGGTCAGGATCCCAGGGAGCTTGAGAATCTCCAGAGTTTATTGCACAGGACTGGCAGTTCCAGTAACCTATTTTCCAAGTCCCCACTCCTACTTCTAAGAATTCAGGCATGCCTATCACCTGGGGATGGGACTTCACTTTCATCCACCTAGAAAGGATGTCACCAGTTAAACCCAATCCCCTATCATCCACCATGTTGCCAAGATGATGCTGGTTAGCATCCTTATTTCACCATTTCACTTTGGAAGTCCCTATTGGTTAAGTGAAATGGGAAGCATTTGCATTTGTCCTTGATTTTTTTCTAATCAGAGTCTAAGTGGACTCTTGACTGATCCAGCAGTAAATGTACAACTAGACACTCCACAGCAAGAGAAGACAGAGATTTCACAGATTTTTACACCAGCCCTCTTCTAATTCCCACAAGTAGCTAAATATGCCTAGATTCATGAGGGCGCCAGAGTATGTCCTAGCCCACATTAGTTCACCTATATCAGAGACTTTTTCTCTCATCTTTTTTTGATATTTTGTTCCCCATTTCTGCCTGCAGTTGGGTAAGGTATAAAACCCATGAGCTGATACAGTGGTTTGTTTTATCCCTAATTAGCAGTAACAAATATACAATTAATAAGTAATGTTGCCAGGATTCTAATATGGAGACATGCTGGTTCTGTGTGCCACGACCATGCTATAACATTCCTTGCAAGATTCTAAGACAACACTAGAATTCTGGGAAATGTAGTTCCAAAATAGCTACTTTCAAAATCTCCTTTGTTTTATTGAGGAAACAGCAATCAAATACAAGTGTTGTGGTAGATTTCTCCCATGATGTTTTGTTATACGCAAGGCTTTCTGATATTTCCAATAAGCACAAGAATAAAAGAAAACAAAGTATTAGACAATAGTGACATCAAATGTACAAGTGAGAAGCTTTTGTTGAACCACATGGTAGATAACCTTCCTAAAGCAACATCAATGAAAATTCTACGTCCACAGAACAGCCAGTGTACATAATCCTATTTCCATAACTTATGTTTCTTTTACCACAAAGTATATATAAAGATATCATGCCTGCAGTCATAATACCTACTGCATTATCATTCACAGAGCACTTCTCTGGGTTTTAGAAAGTTTCCAAGACTACAGGAATTTGATGGGTGGGAGCTGGCAGACCAATCATTTATCTAAGAGCAGCATTTTTCACCATTCACAAGTGTCCCCGTGATTGCCACACTTGGTTTTTCTGTTGTCAGCCGGTTTCCTGTATTCTTCTCCTCTAGTGTTGGCTGGATCTGAATCATAATAAGTTATCCCCTCTAAGTTTTAGATACATTCCTAGTAGAATCACAAGGCACATTAGTTTGGAAAAAAAAGATTAAACTTTATTACTTGTTTGTATAAGCACTTGCATAATGGGAAAAAATAAGAGAAGTTATTTTAAGTAATGTACTAGGTATATTTCAGTTTATAAAATCTGCTATCAGGAAATACTTTGATTAGAGTAGTGATTGAACCTTCATTCATCTTTATTTAGACTTAATTTTATTGCTGAGTAACTCTACCTAGGTATATAGAATCAGAATAATCCACATGGATAGCTGATAGAGAAGTCTTGTATACACGCACAAAGTCCATCTGAAGGGCCTGGATTGCAGCCATTAATGTGTACCTTGGTGTCCTAGATAAACTCATACACTTTCATCCTGGGAACTCTATGTTTGTAATTATAACAGCTCTGAATTTGGGAAGTTCTGGTCATTTCTATACACTAAATGAGATGCTGAAAATTAGAGTTGTACACAGAGTGACACACTGAAACAATCTTTTTTTTTTTGTCAGTTGTGGGGCTTGAATTCTGGGCCTGGGTGCTATCACTCAGCTCTTCAGCTCAAGGCTAGTGCTCTACCACTTGAACCACAGTCCCACTTCTGGTTTTCTTAGTGGTTTATTGGAGATAAGAATTTCATGGACTTTTCTGCCTGGGCTGGCATTGACCGTGATCCTCAGATCTCAGCTTCCTGAGTAGTTAGGATTACAGGTGTGAGCCACCTGCACCCAGCCACTGAAACAATCTTAAGACAATAGTGGATTCAACTAAAAAACACAGCTGCATGAATATTTCTAATACCACTTTCCTTCCTAACAAGGATGCAGCAACCACTTGGATAATGCAAAGATGTTATTTTTTTTCTTCACCTTACAGATGAGGAAACTTATCCTGAAGCTCACAGCAATTTACCACCCAGTCAGGTCACCATTGCTCAGTATAAAGACTTTTTCAGGTCCATTTGAAATAGGCAAAGTTACCCGTCTAGCATCCAATTGCCAAGAATGTGGCTCTACCCAGTTGCCTAAATATGGCCTCGTGGGGCTGGTGCTGGATTGGTGGCAGTCTACAAGAGGGCTATCTGAAAGGATATGAAGCCCATAAGGCATTTTTAAAAATAACAATACAGAAGGGATAGTAACCGGATGTCATGATTTCTGCACAACTAGAGAGAAATTTCCTACCTGGTCAGAAGTTAGGTCAGCAGGCCCTCTGACCTTTTGCATATTTGATTAATGTCAGTTTTGTATGTAACCAGCTTGTATAAAACCCAAGGATTCCTCTTCCTCAGGATCTGAACTTCTTTTTGACCCTAGTCTGGTTCAGGTCACTGGCAATAAACTCCTTTATCCTCTCTAAAAAATGGTCTCGATCTTTTGTGGTCTGCATTGTCATCACTACTTTCCTAGACTACAAATTCTGCACCATTTTCATCCTTCTCTTTGAATCCAGAAATGTTCTTATTAGTTTGAGTCTTCTATGATTCCATCATTGAATAACTTTTATTATTTGAAAAGTAAAATTAGAACTCTTGTCAGCTTCCCTTAATAGCCTGTGCTTTTTATATAATCCTAACATTGAAAGTTATAGGGAAAAATATTGACATTCTTTAGCTTGAGAAATTTCTAAAAGGGGAAATTCTGACACATGGTTGTACAATGAACTGTACAATAACAAATATGCTAGGAGATTTTCTGAGCAAATAATATACTGTCTCTGCTTTCCAAAACTCTCTACCTTAATTGTCTGCTGCAGTCCACATTGGTTAACCATTTCATTTAGATTAGCTGCCCCATTGAAAACTATTACATTAGATTATATGCTAATAAGTATGCAAATATTCTCTCAGCCAGACAATAAAATTCTCATGAAGATTTAGGAGAGAATTATAGTGAAATAAAATTTGGAGAAAATGGAATTCACTTAACTGCAAGTTGGTATAAAAATATTTTCTATTATTTAAATATTCCATCTGGGATTTGTTGGACAAATGAAAAGGAGAAGGGGGAAATAAAAGCAAAAATTCAATATGTACAAAATTAAGAAGAGCAAGGAAAATGGTAGATAGGGGAAGGATGGGTTAGAATGTTCAATGGGATGACATTGATCTAAATATTTTGTATTCATAAGCTGCTTTGTTAGATGGCAACTCTTTTGTACAACTACTTAAAGATAATAATAAGAATTTTAAAGATATAATATAAAAGAGCATATACATATAAAACATATGTTCCTATATCCATAATGAAGAAAAGGGAATTTCATTTCCCCCTATTTTCCTCTACAAGGTTTATTCTGCTTTTTTATTTTTTTGTAGGTCGTGGGGCTGGAACTCTGGGCCTGAGTGCTGTCCCTCGGCTCTTCAGCTCAAGGCTAGCGCTCTACCACTTGAGCTACAGCGCCACTTCCCAATGTTTATTCTGTAAATGCTTTTTCTTCATTTTTGAAATATGAGCAAGTTTTATATGTATATCCTCTTTTATGTTGTATCTTTTAAAATTGTTATTACCCTTAAATAGTTATTGAATAAATGTAGCAATATATAAAATATATATAAGTATATAGATATATAGATATGTGTAGAGGTAAGTGTACCTCTACATATACACATATTTATATATATAAATTTACATATGTGTGTATATGTAACAATGAAGAACATTGACATCGGAAATATTTTGTATTAAGTGTACTTTTGTACTAAATGTAAATACTGTTTTTTCCCTGTGGCTTCAGAGATGTGATAAATATTTTTAGAACTGTTTGATATTAAGTAAGTAAATGAAATTTTAAATAAAGCTGTGGAATGCTGGAGTGAATGAAAATTTATAGTTTGAAGGCTACACTTTTTTATATGAGTTAAGTAGAGCCTTCAGAATATTTGATTTCAGGAGACTAGAGGAAGATGGCAGAGGAGAATATCCTCAGATTTCTCAACAGAGACAATTAAAGCAAGAAGAGCCTGGAATGATGTATACCATGTCCTAAAGACAAACAACTGTCAACTAAGAATACTCTATCCAGCTAAACTCTCCTTCAAAACCAAAGGTCAAATAAAAACCTTCCATAGGAAACAACAACTGAAACAATATATCTCCACCAAACCAGCCCTACAAAAGATACTAAAAGATTCCTACAAATAGAAAACCACCAAGAGTAGAATAAAAGCCAAGAAACCTCACTTAAACTGAGAATCCAAGAACCTTAGAAAGCAGTTGTCACAGCCCCCAAGAAAGTGGATAACATGGCAGGAACTACCAAACACCTCTTAGACCTGGATTTAACTCTCCAATTAAGCAACATAGACTGTCTAGTTGGATTAAAAAAGCAAGATCCTTCTATCTGCTGCCTTCAAGAGTCACATCTTGCATATAGAAACAAATGTATTTTGAAAGTGAAAGATTGGAATAAAATCTACCAAGCAAACAGCCCCATAAACAGGCTGGAGTTGCAATACTAATATCAGATAAAACAGATAATAATATCAGATAATATATAATAATAATATCAAATAAAATAGAGAAGAGATAAAGAAGGTTGCTACATACTAATTAAGGTATCTCTCCTTCAGGAGGATATTACAATTCTAAATATCTATTCGCCAAAAAATGGAGCAGCCAAATTTATCCAAGAAATACTACTTTCCATCAAATCTCACATAGATCCAAAGAAATTAACTGTGAAGGACTTCAACACACCACTATCCCCACTAGATAGATCAACTTATCAAAAACTCAACAGAGATACCACAGATCTAAACAACTGCATAGATCAACTAGATTTAACAGACATATACTGAATATTTCACCCAGCAGCATCAGAATACATGTTTTTCTCAGCAGCACATGGAACATTTTCCAAAATAGACCACATTTTAGGTCACAAAGCAAACTTGTCCAAATTCAGAAACATTGATGTTATACCTTGCATTCTCTTACACCACAAGGGAATAAAATTAGAACTCAATACCAAAAGCCACCAAAGAAAGTCCGGTAACACATGGAGGCTGAACAACACACTGCTGAATCATGAGTGGGTCATGGAAGAGATTAGAAAGGAAATTCAAATGTTCATGATATTCAACAAAAATGAGCACACAAATTACCAGCTCCTCTGGGACACAGCAAAGGCAGTACTCACAGGCAAGTTTATAGCTCTGAGTTCCTACATCAACAAATTAGAGAGATCTGAAACAAACTATTTAATGAGACATCTGAACCTCCTTGAAAAAGAGCAGCTGGCTAAAACCCCAATAGAGTAAATGGAAAGAAATAATTAAAATTAAATCAAAATTAAACAAATTAGAATTTTTTAAAAAACCATAGAGAATCAACAAAACAAAGAGTTGGTTCTTCAAAAAAATTAACAAAATCAGCAGACCCTTAGCAAATCTTATAAGAAAAAGAAGAGAACACACCCAAATAAACCAACTCAGAGATGAGAATGGAAACATCACCACAGAAACAACCAAGATTCAGAACATTATAAGGGAACACTTCTCAAATCTTTATGAAAATAAGCTTGAGAACCTGGAAGAAATAGATCTTTTCCTAGCAAATATCGACATGCCAAAACTAAGCAAAGATAAGTGCAACCAACTTAACAGTCCCCTATCAAGCACTGAAATAGAAACACAATAAGAGATCTCCCATCTAAGAAAAGCTCAAGACTGGATGGATTTACAGTGGAATTCTACAAGGCCTTCAAAACAGAACTCACATCAATACTCCTCCAAATCTTCAATGAAATTGAAAGAGAAAGATCACTACTGAACTATTTCTATGAAGCCATCATAACCTTCATCCCAAAACCAGGCAAGGACTCATCAAAGAAAGAGAAATATAGACCTATTTCTTTGATAGACATCAATGCAAAACTTCTCAACAAACTTTTGATTGATCGACTTCAACAATTCATCCAAAAAAATCTTACACGACAATCAAACAGGATTCATTTCAGGGATGCAAAGCTGATTCAATATACACAAATCACTATAATTCATCACATCAACAAAAGCAAGGATAAGAACCACATGGTATCTCAATAGATGCAGAAAAAGCATTTGACAAGATCTAACCCCTCCCCCCCTTTATGATGAAGGCTCTGGAAAAACTAGGAATCCATTCCTCAATACAATAAAGGCTGTGATATGACAAACCTACAGCCAGCATTATGCTTACTGGTGAAAAACTAAAGCCATTTCCTCTTAACTCAGGAACGAGACAAGGATACCCACTCTTTCCAACTCTTTCCATTTCTCTTCAAGTTAGTATTAGAATGCCTAGCTACAGCAATAAGACAAGATGCAAACATAAAGAGGATCCAAATAGAGAAAGATGAAGTAAAACTTTCTCTCTTTGCAGATGACATGATCTTGTATTTGTAGAATCCTATGAACTCTACTCTCAAATAACTCAAGGTGATTCGAAACTTTAGCAAAGTAGCAAGGTATAAAATTAACCCTTAAAATTTAATGGCTTGGGCTGGGAAGGTGGCTCAGTGGTAGCGCGCTTGCCTTGCATGCCTGAGGCCCTGGGTTCGATTCCTCAGCACCACATAAGCAAAAAGAAAAAAGCCGGAAGTGGCGCTGTGGCTCAAGTGGTAGAGCGCTAGCCTTGAGCTGAAGAGCTGAGGGACAGTGCCCAGGCCCAGAGTTCAGGCCCTACAACTGGACCCAAAAAATTAAATTCAATGGCTTTTCTGTACGCCAACTTTAGAAGAGTGCAGCTGAAATCAGGAAAGCAATTCCATTTGTAATAGCCCCACAAAAAATAAAATACCTCGGGATTAACCTAACTAAACAAGTGAAGGACCTCTATGATGAAGAGTTTAAAAACCTGAAAAAGGGAGTCAAACAATACTTAGGAATTGGAAAAACCTCCCATTCCCCTGGACTGGAAGGATCAACATCGTGAAAATGGGTATACATCCCAAGGCTATCTCCAAATTTAATGTGATACCTATCAATATGCCAACCTCATTCTTCAATGAAATAAAAGAAGCAATCCAAAAATTCATATGGAACAATAAAAAATCCCAAATAGCAAAAACAATTTTTAACGGTAAAGATGGAGGAATATCAATACCGAACTTCAAACTCTACTACAAAACCATAGTAATCAAAACAGCTTGATAATGGCATAAGAACAGACCCCAGGACCAATGGAATAGAATTGAAAATCCAGAAATGAACCCACAGACCTATAGCCACCTAATCTTTAATAAGGGACCTAAAAAATAGAATGGAGCAAAGACAGCCTCTTCAGTAAATGGTGCTGGCAAAATTGGTTAATCACCTGTGGAAAACTAAAGTTAGATCCTTATATATCACCCTGCACCAAATGGATCAAAGACCTTGGAGTCAAAACAGACATCCTGAAAACATTATAGGGAGGACTAGGAGAAACTTTAGGTCTCCTTGGTAGAGGCCAAATTTTTCTTAATAGAGACCAACAAATCAAAGAAAGGTTGGACAAATAGGATTGCATGAAGTTGCAGAGCTTCTGCATGGCAAAGGACATAGCTAGAAGATCAATAGAAAGCCCATGGATTGGGAGAAGATCTTCACTAGCCATACAATGGACAAGGGTCTCATATCTAAAATATACTTGGAACTCAAAAAATTAAATCCCCCAACAACAAATCCTCAAAGAAACAACTGCCCAATTAATAAGTGAGCTAAAGACTTAAAGAGAAACTTTTCTGAAGAGGAAATAAGAATGGCCAATAGACACATGAAGAAATGCTCAACCTCTCTAGCCATAAAAGAAATACAAACCAAAACAACATTGAGATTCCACCTCACCCCAGTTAGGATGGCTATAATCAAGAACTCTAATAACAACAAATGCTGGAGGGGTTGTGGACAGAAGGGAACCTACTGCATTGTTGGTAGGAGTGTAAACTTGTTCAACCACTTTGGAAAGTAGTATAGAGGTTCCTCAAAAGACTCCACATAGAGCTCCCCTCTGATACAGAAACCCCACTTTTGGGCATTTATCCAAATGATCACAAACAAGACCATACTAAAGCTACCAGCACAACTATGTTTATTGCAGTATTATTTACCATAGTTAAGATATGGAACCACCTCAGATGCCCCTCAGTAGATGAATGGATCAAGAAAATGTGGTATATATACACAGTGGAATTTTATGCCTCCATCAGAAAGAATGATATCACCCCATATTTTAGGAAATGGAAAGACTTGGAGAAAATTATATTAAGTGAAGTAAGCCAGGCCCGAATAAACATAAGTCCCATGGTTTCCCTTATTTGCAATAATTAGTATATGTCTGGGACAAGCAGGAAAGTTCAGATAAGATGATGTTAAGGTAAATGAACCCCAAGATAGAGACACAAGTGATTTTTATGTCTTGCTATTGCTTCTAACATATTTATAAGGTAAGATGTGATTTTTTTTTTGTTTTTATGTCCCTTCCCCATGGCATAACCCCTGTTTTCACTGTATTTGATTTTGGCATAATTTGGGGATGGGAAGGGAAAAAACAAAAAATAGGGAGACAGAGTGACTCATTGCAGCAATGAGATGTACAAGACGCTATGTTGAAAAATGAACTTTACAATTTAGGTGGGGGGTGTAGTTGAGGACGCGGAAGGGAGAGTTGGTAGGGGAAAAACAAAGGAGGCAACAATGCTGGATAAGAAATGTACTCACTGGGGAGGGGGGAGGCTGGGAAGGGAGGTGAAGGGTAAACAAAGGAGGAGGCTGCAATGCTTGGTAAGAAATGTATGCATTATCCTGCCCATGTAATTGTAACCCCTCTGTACAGTATGTTTTCAAATAAAATAAAATAAAATATATATATATAAAAAAGAAATGTACTCACTGCCTTGCTCATGTAACTGTAGCCCCTCTGTACAGAATTTTCACAATAAAAAACCTATTTAAATAAAAACAGGAAAAAAATTGTTCTTCTTTTTTGGGTCATAGGAAATCAGGATATCATTACAGGGAAGGATTTAAATAGAAATGTCTGAAAAACCTTGTTTTCAATTCCAGCACTCTCCTATTATATGCAAGTATTGTTTCTCCCTCCCAAAGCTAATAAACCAATCACTAAATGGCAAAGGAGCTAAGGAGAGATTTCTCAGAAGAAGAAATAAGGATAGCAAAGTAACATATAAGGAGATGTTTGACATCCCTGACTCTAAAGGCAATGCAAATTAAAACAACTTTGAGATTTCATTTCACCCCAGGTAGATTGGCCAACAACAACAAATGCTGACAGGAATGGAGGAAAATGGAATGCCTTTGCACTTTTGGAGGGAATGTAAACAAGTACCCCCACTCTGGAAGGTGGTTTGGGCGTTCATCAAAAATAAACTTCCCTATGACCCAGCCATAGCACTCTTGGGCATCTATATATAGCATTACAAATCAGAATACAGTCAAGTCACTTGCACATCTATAGTCACTGCTGCACTTTTCGCAATAGTCCAGTTTCCCTACAATGTGGTACTTATACACTATGGAATTTTTATATAGCCATTAGGAATAATAATGTCATTTGCAGAGAAATGGATCAACCTAGATCCAATCATGTTAAGTGAGATATGCTGTACCCAGATTAACAAGCAGAGCATGTTTTCTCATATGTGGAAGATAGATCTAAAATATACCAGGACATTATAAATTATCTAGATCTCTAGGCATTCACACATAGTGACACCAAAGGAGAGGAACAAGAAAATGCCTCTATGCGTCCATTCATATAAAATAATATTTATTGAAATGAATTCCAGGAAATAGAAAAGTTTTTCTTTTTATCTGTTTTCTGCAATAGGGGGTTGGGGAAGGGAAAGCCCAGAAATGGAAGGACAAAGAGTGAACAAATGCAACAGTGGTACTCACTGGACATATCCATTTTAATCAAGCAAGACTGAAGATCATTCTCTGGACCTAACATTGTTTCCCATACTTGAGGATATTCTGAAGAAGTTATTCTTCTTTTTCTCCCTAGATTTGATCTTCTACCAATTTTGTACATTCTAAAAGAGATTGTCAATAATGCCTTTGAAGGAATTTTATTCATCCATTTAAATAACAGTTGAGTATGTAATGAATTTATATACTATAGATATTTCTACACGTTATATAGAAATATGGCAAGTAATAAATCAAATTATTCTTGTCTGCTATGAAGATGGATTAGAAATGGACAAAAATACTAATAATCTGTTGAAGCTTGCCAAGTCTCTTGCACCCGTAGTTCACACCTGTAATCCTAGCTACTCAGGAGGCTAATACCTTAAGCTCAAGATTTGAAGCCAGCCCAGGCAGTAAAATCTGTGAGACTCTTAACTCCAATTAACTACCAAAAAAGCCAGAAGTGGAGGTGTGGCTCAAATAATAGAGTGTAAGCTTTGAGTAAAAAAGTTCAGGAAGAGTTCCCAGACCCTGAATTCAAGTATCTGGACTGGCGTGATAAAAGATAAAAAAAGGGAAATACTTTTTTCTTTGAAATACATACTCAATTAAGTATGTATTTAAAATTAGTAATGATGAATAGACATACAAGCAAGTACATAAGTTTTCACTTACATAAAATGAGATTTTAACTCTTATTCAAATAATTATATGCATATTTAGTTCACTCATTTTAAATGGCAATATACAACACTCAGTTACTACAACTCTAACTCATTCTATTCATAGCTGAATACGATTTGTAGAACAGATGAATTACAATTAATTCCACTTCTAGCTTATTAAAATTTGTTTTTCTTTTATTTCACACTAGTAACAAATATACAGAAAATACATTGGCGATTAGTGCTTTTCATTAATAGAGAATGTATTTCTCCAAATAAAGTAGCTTAGTCAACTACATAAATGTATGTGTTCTTTTAATAGGTTCTGACAGATGACTGTTTCTTTTCCTCCAAATTATAGTCAATCCTTTTTTTATCAAAAATTAATGAGAAAATCCATTTTCCCATTTTGTTATCATGCAATGCTTTTTAAAAAATTGTCAGCTAAGTGCTGGTGGCTCACACCAGTAATCTTACCTACTGAGAAGTTTGAGATCTGAGGACTCTAGTTTGAAGCTAGGCAGGAAAGTCTGTCTGTCTGTCTGTCTGTCTGTCTGTCTGTCTGTCTGTCTGTCTGTCTGTATGTATGTATGTATGTATATATATATATATATGCTCAGGATAAGGAAACAAGAGATTTTGCCTTTGTCATTATCTTTTCTTTTTGTTCATTTACTCTCAGAGGACAAGGAAAGGGCATAGAAATGGAAGGACAAGGGTGGTATTCAGAAGATACTATGTTGGAAATGAATTATAGAAATTGTGGGTGGAGATGGGACAGAAAAATTGGGAGAGAGCAGAGGAAGGTGTGAGACTATTCAAAAAGAAATGCATCTGTTACCTGACTTAGGTAGTTGTAATCATCAGCACATCATCTTTATAACAATTAAAAAGTTAAAAGAATTATTTTATTAAGTACTTCTACAAAGCAGCTTCAATTGAAGAAGTCACGTTGCATGTACAATGATCACGATCAATGTCATAATCTTCATCTTTCTCCATCCTCAAAGTTTCCTAGTTCATGTGTTATATAATATATTGAATATAATGACTATATTTGTTTTTTTTATTTAACCGACTATGACTGATAAGTAACTATTTCATGTTATGGACTAAATTGTATCTCCCTTATATTCATGCTAAAGCCCTAACCTCAGAAGGTGACTATATTTGGAGACAAGTTGTTTAAAAAGATCTTAAGGTTAATGAGGTCATAGGAAGGAACCATAACTCATGTCACTTGTATCCATGCACAAGGAAGAGGCATTAAGGATTACTTGAGGAGAGAAAAGCTTAGACACAAACATAGCAAAATGGAAGCTCCACAGGGAGAGACCCCCCAAGAAAAATCTCAACTTGCTGGGACCTTAATCTTGAACATACGGTCTTGAAAACAGCGGGGGGGGGGGTGGAGGGGCAGGAAATATATTCCTCATGGATCTGTGGTATTTTGCCAAGGTAATCTGAGCAGACAAATCAGTAATCACTGATAAAATATGCATTTTCTTGGCTACTTGTGAGTTTGCTCTGTTGAATTCCTGAAATACTAAAGGAAATAATATTCTATTTGTTCATATATACATGTATATAGGTCTGGAATTATTACATTATTTCTATTACTTAAGGCCTTTCATTTAAACAATACATTAATATCTCTTGCAGTGTTTCTATCTGTACATCTTTCCATTCATCCATGCATCCATCAATATTGAGTCCTTTGTTGAATTTTGCTTCATAAGGGCATTGTGCAAGGAAGGATCTACACTCAGATGACCAGCAAGCACTGTCCCCCATTATCTAATAACTGTGTGGAAAACACAGAAACCACGTACATAGTGCTAATTTGACAAAAGAAGCTACCCAAGACTACTTTATTAATCCTTTAAAACAAGGTTGATTAAAAATAGACATAAAGTGTTGGATCACATTCTGTGACTGTCACACCAATAATCAAGCAGAAGCCAGGTGACTGGAGAGATAAATCACACAACTGAGAACAAAGGCTTTTCCTAGACACACTGGGTAATCGTTTTATAAGTCCCTTCAGGTACTTCATATTCTAACACACTCACCTCAGTATAGCATTCAAATAGATTCAACTTAATCTAGAAGTTAGCATAAGCAAGGTCTTCCACCATATCTGATTAATTTTATCATAAAAATTACAAAAGAAATAGTTGTGAGGTGTTCTTTCTCCTCTCACCTCTAAAATGGTCCACTGCAGAGACAGGGATTCGATGACATACAGGCAAACCACAAAACCTCAGAAAGATTAGACGACAGAGCTAAGGACATTCAGACAAGCTAGGGAAAAAGGATTCCTATAAATTCAGCAAAATATCTCCCTGCTTCTATTAAATCTTTTGGAGAAAAAGACTATTCCCTGCAGTATCCTGGAACATAGAGGTTATAAACAATAAGATAAGGTAGACTGAAATTGGACTCTGTGGATATTCACTTAATGACACTCGGAGTTATTTTCAGTAAATTGGCAAATGTGTGAGTTCAATCAATCCTTAACAGGGACTGGATCAAATAAGGAAATGTAAGTTTCTTGACTTTCATTAGTAACTCAGGAGAAAGCTTTGTAATAGAATGGACTACTTTCCTGTCAGAGCTCCCTTTATCTTATGTGTTGATTTTTTTGTTATCATTTTTCTTTATCATATCACTTTAAATTTGCACTTGTTGAACCAGATTCTCCCAAGCAAGGAGCCAGCTAATCCAGTCACATCCAGGGTAGGGATAGACACACTAACCAGACTGCCTAGAGTTCCTTTGATTGTCCTGACAACTTGACCAGAACCCTAGACCCCTCTAGGAAAGTTCATTTGGGTCACATATTGAGTACCAAGCTAACTGGAAACATTTCTGGTGTCCAGCTACTTGGATTTTGTCCCTTCTTTAAGAAAGTGAAATTTAGTTGATTTTTTAACTTAGGAAGTACTCCCACATATATATATGTATGTATTTATAATATAACACATATAATATATAATGCATATTAAATCATATTATATATATCTATATCTATCTCTCTCTCTCTCTCTCTCTCTCTCTATATATATATATATATATATATATAATATGGGGCAATAATCTTTCTCAGTAAATGTTTGTAAGAACCCACAAGTTCAACAAGGTAAAAATGCTTAATGACACAGTCTTGGTAGTGGTGGTAATGATGATATAGCTTGAGACATGGTGAAGGCCAAGATGGCAGTGGTGTGGGTCATAGTAGAAACAGTAATATATAATTGAAGCTCTATGACAAACCATTAAACACGATCAAAAGTGTTAGTCAGGTGGATTTAATCCAATATTCACTTCAGTTGGGATCTATAAAAGCATCAAGCATTGTAAGTGGAGAGCCTTTGAGACCCCCAAAACAAAGCTGAGTTATACAGAGTACCCATCTCAGAAGTTGAGAAATTCAGTTAATTTAATGATTGGGTGCTATACGCCACATGTTTCAAACATATATTGTCTCATTTGATCCCTGTTACAATACAGCTAGTGAATTAAGGTCTCACGGGAGTTTTAGTTCCCATTTGGAAAAATGAAGATAATACCATGCGTAGTTCTTGTGTTGGTACTGGGGCTTGAACTCAGACCTCATGCACTCACTTTTTCACTCAAGGATAGTGCTCTACCACTTGAGCAACATCTCCACTTGTGTCATTTTAATAGTAAATTGAAGACAAGAGTCTCAGATTTGTCTCTCTGATCTGGCTTTGAACCTCTTTCCACAGTCTCACTCTCCTGAGTAGCTAGGATTACTGGCATGAGTCACCAGAACTTAATAAAACATCAAAATAGATGGTTTTTTAAATCCAGGTACTTGGGCTGGGAAGGTGGCTCAGCAGTAGAGTGCATGCCTCACATGCATAAGGCCCTGGGTTTGATTACTCAGCACCACACAAACAGAAAAGGCCCAAAGTGGCACTGTGGCTCAAGTGGTAGAGTACTGGCCTTGAGCTGAAGAGCTCAGGTACAGCGCCTAAGCCTAGAGCTCAAGCCCTGCAACCAACCAAAAAATGAAATAAAATAAAAGAATAAATTAAAAAAAATTTTAAATGCAGGTACTCTGACTTGACATCCTGAATGCTTCTCACTGGCTTGACTCACAATTCTTTTTTTTTTTTTTTTTTTTTTTTTTTTTGGTCGTGGGCTTGAACTCTGGGCCTGGGCACTGTCACTCAGCTCTTCAGCTCAAGGCTAGCACTCTACCACTTCAGCCACAGTGCCACTTATGGCTTTTTATGCTTATGTGGTGCTGAGGAATCAAACCCAGGACCTTGTGCATGCAAGGCAAGTACTCTACCACTGAGCCACCTTCCCAGCCCTTGACTCACAATTCTTTATGTTCATAAGAGTGTCTGCGATGATAATACTCATCTCAGAGATTATGGTTTAGTGTCCCTAACCCTGTGTGCCAATGGGCCATGAGCCCATAAAAGATAAAAAATATTCAAATACACCCATGGTGGCTCATTGGTATCAGTCAGAAGTTTTCTGTTTCATGAAGCAAATCCAAATTTCACTATCTTTGTTACAACCTGAAGTTACTTCAGATTATTTTTTATTGATTACACAGATGTCCCCATGAGGGACATCTCCTCTGTTTTTTTTTTTTCTCCTCTGTGTGTCTAAGTCTGAACACCTAGCACTGTATATGACACAGAGCAACTGCTCAAAAAAATCTCCGTCAGGTGAGTTGATAGATTTTTTTCTGAAACATTTATAGACTGGGGCATATTTTTCCCTTAGGTGAAATGTATACAATGTTCTGGTTGGCTGGATGCATACCATAATTTAAAAATCTCTGTTAATCAAAGGCTATGCAACTTGCTTTTCAAAGCTTAAGTGAACAGGGGATTAGACCCTCATTCAAAATACTGAATCATTACTTGTTTCACTGTATTTAATGAAGTATCATATCAGCTACCACCCCTCCCCCCCCTGCAAAAACTGGTGAGGAAGTAATAGTAGTTAGCCACCAGCCATGGAACAATAAAAAGGGAAGATCACAAAGCCTTAAAGAAAATACTGTGGCTCCTGATCCACAGTATCTACAGTCCTGTAGACTGGTCCTAGGGGCAGGAATTTCTCTCTCACAGATATCTCCATAAGTACTCACATCCCCAAAGCAATACTGTTCTCACCAGAGAGAGAACATGTTTTTAATCGATTCAAACTGCAACAGTCACTTAAAACTAGGAATTAACCAAACACAGGGGAAAATCCTGGCATCTTCATCTCCATTTCAAGCTTGTTATTGTTCTGAGCTGTTCTCTCCATAGTCACTCTACAGTCTCCTTGGGTTCTAGGAAGATAAGACTGATCATTACAGAGCTAAAACTCCCCCCACCCGGCCCCCCGCCAGAAAAGCAGAACCTTGCAGGACAAGTCATGCCTTAATAAATGTAATCCCCTCTTCAGAACCTGAGAGAAGCACAAAGGAAAATTTGAACAGCCAGGTTACCCTTGTAACAGCAGCTCTTCAATGATACACAACTTTGTCCCCTATGCCTAATTTTTCCTCTACTTAAAATCACAAGTTCATGTCCCGTACCCTTTAGATGGCTGAAGATGATCGAAAATGTTCTCTTCCCATGGAGTGTCAATGTCACATAATCTCATTTCTCTGCAGTATTTCTTTCCTGATAAAAATCCCCTATCACTTTTACTACATTCACATCTTGTCTGAAATCTTCTCAGGCCAAATATAAGGATTGAGGTTGATTTGTGACACTAAGTTTCCTTTAACAAAGGTCTTGTCAAATATCAGTACAGGTATCTGTAAAAATCCTACCGCTTAAGCTGGCTCTTGCAAACCAAGAACAAACTCCTATGTCCTTTGTGTGTTGGAAACATTTGGCCTGCCTAGCCCAACATCCCATGTGGTTTCCCACAGTCAATTTTTTTCAAGTTGAAGATAAGTCAAAATTGTGTGAACAAGCTTCATTCCAAATTCACTCATTGTTCTTTCTATTGTTTTTCTTATTAGCATAGCTGGTTTTCAGTCTTTGACTTTCTGAGGAGAAACTATTCCTTTGTCATCATAAAAGAGTTGTGTATTAATGAAGAACATGTAATTTCCTAGGCATATTTCCCCCCTGTGGATCTGTCCTGACTCCCAGCAATCAGCTTACTGTGTATTTCACTCAGCTTGATAGAGTGCAAGTAGGTGAGTATTTTCAGGTGATTTGTCAATATCAGCTGATGTTTTCTTGTCACAGATAAACAGCCTGTGCCAGGAATCAATACTGTGTCAGCAGTGCTGTCACAACCCTCCTAATGTGTGTGTAGTGTATTGACAGCTGATACATTACTGCAAATGTCTGCAAATGTTAAGCAGCTTAGCTATTTGTGGGCAGCCTCTCAGTGCCACTTTACAAAGTAGGGCATTTGTTTTACAGGCAGCCAGGAAATGTGACCGTGGCTATTGTACGTGGGCAAGGGCAGACAGTTCCACTCTGTCCCTTTCTAGCTTTATGTTTCCATAGAACCAATTAGCTGAAACCCATCTAGACTCTGCAGCTTTGATTACACAGATGTCCCCAAACAACACACAGATCTTTCTGTTTACAGCCAACTTGTATGGTATCCTCAGCCAGAGTCCTCAGAATCAGTGTATTGTATATCCAACATAGTTAGCATTATTCAAGGAAGGCCAGGAGCTGCCCAAGTCAAATTTCAGGGTCAAAGTGATGTCCTCCCTTGTCAAGCCCAAGAACAAAACTTCTGATCCCAAAGCTGTCAGCATTTTTCACCCAAAGTGGGAAATCAGTGCTGAGTGAGTTCATCTGGGTACCTGCAAGGGCATCTTAACTAAAATACCTATACGAGACAGTGCAGTTCCTTGATTTAGAAGCTGACACTGAAGCTAGAGTAATCTTGTTTCCAGTACCTACATGATCTACTACCTACATGATCCAGGTAAATTATTTAGTCAGTTTCTTGATTTCATAACAGAGATCAGACTAATAAGTGTGATTATTATGGAGATTCAATGAGACTAAGCTTGAGCTCCAACTCTGGCATGACCATCCCAAAGCCTGAAAGGTATTATTAGAAAAACAACAATGACAAAAAGAAAAAAAACAAGATAAAGAAATGAGATGATATTATTGCAGTGAGTGGTGTGTCTCATTTTAACATGGACCTGATCAAGTTGTCCTCAACTATGCAGGACAACAGTTCACCCTTTTTTTTTTTTAATGACAACTTTGTTGTATAAACACCAAGCCCATTGCACTTATAGACATATTGGAAGATTTCACATGATTTGAATAGCAGGAAGGAAAAAAAGAAAACCTTTGCAGAATCCTGTCCATGAAGGCATCCCTGAATAAAAGTTTCTGGTTGGTTGGTGCTTAATATCTACTGATAGCAATCTGCCTATTCACTTGTTCACTTGTCCATGACTTCCTTAATACATAAACACACAAACGAAATCCAGTCAAACAATAAAATTTACTGTTTTTGTTCATGCAATATCAAGATTTCTCAAAATTATAAATATGTTCTAAAAAGGTAATACAAACACACTGTCATGCTTCCTTATGAACATTGTAAGTAGCTGGGGGACAGTGGTGTCTCATTTCTGTAATTCTAGTTATTTAGGAGTCTAAGATGTGAGGAGCTCAGTTCAAAGTCAGCCCTTGCAGGAAAATCTGTGAAACTCTTGATCTCCAAATAGCCATCAAAAAGCTGAAAGTGGGGATGTGGCTTAAATGGTAGGGCACTAGCCTTGAGCAAAAAATAGCTAAGGGAGAACATTAGTTCAAACTCCCCTACCTGCAAACAAAACAAACCAACAAATCATATCTAAATACTCATTCACCCAAATGATGGTCAAAGACTCCAGCTCACTTGCCTAGAATCCTGCCACAGTGTCTAGAATGTGAGTGATTATGTACTGCTGGTATTGGAGATAGGTTTACTTCAGAGAAAAGGTAGACTTTGAACAGTAGAATTTGTTAGGCAAAATCCTCTCTCAGAAAGTCTGAAAGCAATAGATCTCAATTTAACAAAATATCTTTCCACCAGAGTGTGTGCATTTTCTTGTTACTCTTTGGTTTCTGCTTTGTTGTTCCAGAAGCGCTTGTGGACTTGTGCAGTATTTGCAACATGGTTGCTCTAGATTATTAAGGTTATTTTGGATTATTCCGCAATAATAAGCAACTTTTAAATTCCCATAACTACCTACTGATTCTTCCTGAGTTAATTAGATGTCTCAATAATAACAATGCAAATAGCCTCACTAACATAAAATTGTCTAATAAAAAGTAATTCAAATTCCAAAATGAATCTTAAATTAAAATGCTGTTTATTCAACTAACTAGTTTTAAATGGTGAGTCTCATTGTTAATAATTTGAATTATTGCTACAATTTTGAATCCCAAAAGTCTAACTCTGAAACCACATGATAAGTATTTTTATTGTATTTATTATAATTTAAATTTTTAGAGAAAATATATTCAAAATCTGGACATTTACAGAAAAGTGTATTTTAACATTTAATATACTGGTGGTTCACTCCTATAATCCTAGGTACTCAAGAGGCTGAGATCTGAGGATCAAGGTTTGAAGCCAGCCCAAGAACTGGAAATAGAGCTATGGTTCAAATGGTAGAGTGCTAGCTTTGAGCATAAATGCTCAGTGAAGGTGTTCCGACTCCGAGTTCTAGACCCACAACCAACAACAACAACAAAAAACCCCCACAACATTATTTAGAATGATCTTAGTTGTAATATAATTGTTATTGCTTTGTTTGAAAAAACCTCTCCTAACCAGGTACTTCTTTATTTAAAATTTTCTAGCCCATTAGCAAACTACCCAGATACAGGCAATAATAACTAAATCCAGCTGTCTGGGTTTATGAATACAGTACTGTCACTTATCTGAAAAACAGAGCTGTACACATTTGGATTTTGTAGTCATGAGAGTGAAGTTAGGGTAATAGAAAATATTTCATTTAAAAGTTTTAAAATTCATTTACTCTTTAAGCATTTAAGCCTTGTTTCATGCTCATTTTCCTGTGCTCTTTTGCAGAGTTGAAATACCAAAGCTGCATCTAAATGCATAGAGTGGGGACCCAATGGAACTTCAACCCCTCCTTTTGATTTATTTTTATTTATTTGTTTGTTTGTTTACTTATTTATTTAGCCAATCTTGGGGCTTGAACTCAGGGCCTGGGTGCTGTCCCTGAGCCTCTTTGTGCTCAAGGCTAGTGCTTTATCACTTGAGCTACAGTGTCATTTCTGGGATTTTTTGAGTAGTTTATTGGAGATAAGAATCTCACAGGGACTTTTCTGCTGGGGCTGGCTTCAAATCCTGATCCTCAGATCTGAGTGTACTGAGTTGCTAGGATTACAGGTGTGAGACATTGGTTCCTGGAAACCCCTCCTATGGAATTTCAGCCCAGGATCATTTTCTTTCCCTTTTAGCTTTGGACACTAACCATATGTTCAAGGTCTTTCCCTTACTGTGTGAGTTTTAGATGGTTATCCAGACAGTTGTCCTTTAGGGCCACACAAAAGCCCCAGGAGGATAAATTTCCCCTAAGGCTACCCTCTCCTACCTGTGGATCAGGACAGGGGCAAAAAGACCAAGAGATCTGAGGCATTGTGCATTAGTTCTGGTGGCAGGAAATAAAGAGGTGGCCATAAAAGATCCAGTAAACAATTTGGTACATGAGAAAATATGTAAGCTTCTATTTGGCTGGTGTTGGCCATCTGCCTGCATTGATCATTTTGTATGGACTATGAATGATGGTTTACAAATCCAAATCACTCTTGGCAGAAAAAAAAAAATCCTCATCTCTGTTCAATATCTACCCCCTCTGCTGGCCAAGTAAGCACATCATGTACACATAGATTAGCAAGTCTCCCCCTCTGACCTATATACTCACATCTTATCTCTTCCTTCCTTTAAGCCAGAGTAAAGCTAAATTATCTCTTCTTTTGGTCAGTCGGTCATGGGGCTTCAACTCTGGGCCTGGGCGCTGTCCCTCAGCTCTTCAGCTCAAGGCAAGTGCTCCACCGCTTGAGCCACAGCACCACTTCTGGTTTTTCTAGTGGTTTTATTGGGGATAAGAGTCTCATGGGACTGGCTGTGAATCGTGATCCTCAGATCTCAAGCCTCTAGAGTAGCTAGGATTAGAGGTGTGAGCCACCAGCACCAGGTTTAAGCTAATTTATCTGTTAAACTCAAGTTTTCAAATGCACCATGGAAGCTCCAGCTTTTCTTTTCCTTTCCTTTCCATACCTTTAGAACTTTTTCTTACTCCTAGAACAGGCTGCTAACCTGTTAGCCTGGGATTTAGCCACACAATTTTCATCTTCAGGCAAGCCTCTGCCCTTTACTGGTTGAATAACCTCAGGCCACTTTCTAACCTGTCTGGGACTGGGCTTCTTGCCAAGCATAGAGTCAATCTCTAAACATCAAAGTTGTGAAAACAGGGAAAGGTGAAAATAATTTGAAAACTCTTACCTGAATAGAGACCAAACCCTGTTGTATGGTCCTTCTGTACCTCTAATTTGAATGCAAAGTAACTCCGATTGCCCTAGGGATCTGCTAATCTGATGAGCAAACACACTGTCAGTAAGTACTAATGTATTTGTGTGTTTGTTACTCCCAAGTAACACTGTTACTTTAACAAGAATCTGAATCACACCCACAGGGGGTGCGATTCAAAGATGGGGCAGGGTGTTAGTGGGTAATGAGATGATCTAAGGCATGCTTTGGAAGGGATGTGCAACTAGCATTGAGTTTCTCCCACACTCATGTATCCCCCCCAAACTTACTGCTCACACTGAATTATTCATCTTCACAGACTGGGATCATTTACTCTAATGGCTGAAAATCCCTGGAGAGTGTTTCTAGAGCTTGATAACCAAAGACAGACAGAATGGAGCTGTTGGAAGCTCTCCTGGGCAATTGCATCAGCAGCAGCTTCACTTACTTTTCAACGTCCAACACACACCACCAACACACACGTGCACTCACGCACAAATGCACATCCCCCTCTCACATGTATGTACGTGCACATATGCACAGGGCACACCTACCTACAGGGATACAGGGGAAACTTCTTCTTGGTCCGTGGGCACTCAAGCTTGGAAAGCCAATCTCCAGATTAGAAAACAGAAATCAGGAGAGTCTGTGTTCCAAGAACAACAACAAAAAACTTTGTGTGTTTGTTTCAAAATTATTATCTAATAGTGATTTGTTATTTCAGTTAAGCTATTTCTTACAAATGAGAGGGCATGTATTGTTAACATAAATGCCAAAACAAAAATAACAATAAAAGGATGCTCATCGTTTCTTAGGCTATGAGCATTAAATAAATAAATCTTTCAAGAAAGTCCATATATTGTTTCCATTGTATATGTTGGGGTACACAGCCACAAGAAAGATAAATAAGTTGATATTCTGATTATGCTACAATGTTACTATTTTTGTGTGTAGTACTGGCCAGATAACAGCCTCTGCTTATGGAATACAGAGGCATCAGAACCTCAACTTGTATGTATGTATGTATGTATTCTGGCAGTCCTGGGGCTTGAACTCAGGACCTGGGCACTGCCCTGAGCCTTTTTGTGCTCTAAGCTAGCACTCTACCACTTGAGCCAATGTACCACTTCTGCCTCTTTTTTTTGCATGGTTTATTGGAGTTAAGAATCTCAAGGGGACTTTTCTGCCTAGGCCGGCATTGAACCAGGATCCTCAGATTTCATCATCTTGAGTAGCTAGGATTACAGGTGTGAACCTCCTGCACCATGCTAGTACTTCAACTTCATTGAGGTAGAGAGCTAAATGGTTATGAAATGTATCTTACAAATAGTAGAGTCATAGAAAAGGTTATTTTATTTCTTATTTCCTCTGTCTTAGCAATAATGGAAAAAGAGTCTATCAAACATAAATGACTATAAAACATTGCTCTATGACTTGTTCATGGTCTTTGTGAGTCCTGGGTCTCAGGACAGGAAGTGGATTCCCTGATACCATCTGTCTCCATCACTACTCACCACCTGTTCCTCTCAGTGTTCATTAAGCCGGGTAGTTCTTTTCCCCCACTCATCCCAACTGTCCTCACAAGAAACTTAGACAGAATTTGCCAATGGTACAATCGACTTGCTTGGTTAAGTTTTTAGATTTTGTCTTACTCTAAATGTATATGTGTGTTCCCACTCTGCAAACCAACAACAATGGATTTGAATGATGGAATTCTGTGCTGTGAATCATTATAGAGAGGGTAAATCCATTTTTCTCCCTTCACCTAAGGAATCTTCCAAAACACTCAAAATAGGTAAATACTTGTTTATTTGGGTATCTGTTTGGGGGCTGAGCTGAAACTGAGGTCCCAGAATGTACATACCTGTATACATACATGTATGTATTAGCCCCTCCCTCCACCCCACAGCACGATTTAGCCAGTCCCATTTTTAAGGTCAGACTTGTTGACATCATCAACATTTCGAAGTGGGTAATCCTTTCCGGTAGGAGGATGCCCTGGGCATGGTAGATTGACTAGTAGTATCACTCCATCTGTATCTCTGCTGTCACCCCAACCCTGTCCCAAGACATGACAACCACAGTTGTCTTTAGACACCACAGAAGTTCCATGGGAAGCAGAGATGGCTTCACTTTATAGCCACCAGCTTAACTGATTTCACAGGGCCCCTGAGAACTAGGTTTCTCAGAGTCCACCTCCCCACTCCAACTGAGCACATGTAGGGGATGGATGAGGTCTGTGGCTTCAAGAGTTCAGAAGATAACTCTAGGTATTTGTGACACAAGCATACTTGAGATTTGGAAACCTGATATTCTCAACAATGCTTCCTGCGGGACAACCTATGTGGTCCTAGTTAAAACTAGTTCATCTAGTTTCCTTTCATTGTGTATAATCTTCATCATCATCACCATCATCTTTAAATAGTTATACAAGTGAGTTGCCATTTAACAAAGCAGTTTATGAATAAAATGCATCATGATCAATTTCATCCCTTTCAATTCTCACCCATTCTCTTATCCACCCCTTCTCTCACTGTTCTTAATTTTATAAGATGTACACTGATTGAATTCTTGTCTCCATTCTCACCCTTTTCTCTTCATTCATCTATCCTTTTCTCCTTGATCCTACTCCACCTCTTTCAAGTATCCAAAAGATTACAAACCAGGATACAGTAAAACCACCAACACAACTATGTTCATTTCAGAACTATTCACCATAGCTAATATGCCCCTCAGTAAATGAATGGAATTTTTACTTGTGGAATTTTATTCATCCATTGGAAAGAATGGCACTGTATCACTTGTAAAGAAATGGAAAGAGCTGGTAAACTTATGTTACTTGAAGTAGGTCAGGACCATAGTGACAAAGGATATATATTTTCCCTGATATGTGGAAGCCAGATTAGCTTATAAACTTATAAATAAATATGTTGGGTGGTATGCAAGTGTACAAAATGTATTGTCTTCTTGTAATCCTTAAACGTGTTACCAAATAGCAAGTCGTGGGACAGTGGTGTGCACAATGAACCTAATAGTAGCAGCTCACTTTCCTTTCTTGAATAGGGCTTAGTATATAGAAAATAAAATTAGTAAACCAGACAAAGAGGAGGAAAAGGATCAGGGAAATGAGGAGATGAAATAAATGAAGCCAAGTGCTGGTGGCTCACCTTTGTAATTTCAGTTGCAAATAAGGCTGAATTCTGAGGGTCATGGTTTAGTGCCAGCCCAGGCAGGAAAGTCCCTGAGACTCTTGCCTCCAATTACCCATCAGAAAAAAGCTGAAAGTTAAGCTGTGGCTCAAGTGATAGAGTACAAAAAGCTCAGAGATAGTGACCAGGCCCTGAGTTCAAGCCCCAGAACTGGCACAAAACAAATAAAACTACAAGAAATGAAACAATGGGGCTATCACCATCCCATTTATGAAACACAACTAAAAGAAGAAATTTGATGCTCAAAGAAATAAAATAAGCACTGAACTTCCTAAGCACTGAGTAAACACGAAATTTCAATAGAATTTGTCTCTGTGAAATATGGTTACAATGGTTTTCCCTTTTCTACTTAAGTATTTTGATATTCTAGAATTTTTGTTTTGGCAAATATGCAATATCTGAGATTAGTGGAAAAAGAGAAAAAGAAAACACTTCCAAAAGCAATTCAAAAGAGCATATGTCAAAATGATAATGGCATTCGCCACTCTTTCATTGTCGATTTTTTTTTTTTACCATAGGAGGTAAGTACTTTCCAGCTTCTCATGGAGTTACAACCCAATGAAGGAACACAGCAAAAGCTAAAGATGCACTCAATACACAGAGTCCACTGAGCATCGCAACCAAGCTTCACAGTATACTGCAATGCCCTGTCTTTGCTTTCTTGACCCTAAGGCTGATTGGGAGTGCAATTAGTGCCACCCAACCACCCACTGTCACTAGGAAAGGTGTGATCACACTTTACTAACCCAGGGAGACAACCAAAATTCAAAATTCTGAGCATGATTTCTACTGAGTCTGTATCTCTCCTGTAGTATTTTAGAGTTGTAAATTTTTAAGTAGAGTCATTAAAAGAGGGATTTTTTTATATTTCATATTACTAAAAATGTACTGATCACCCTGGGCAAGAAATAGATTCCTGCTGGCCTTCCAGAAGCCCTCAACCGGTGCCCTCAGTAATTGCTCACCTGATCCCCTACCTGATTCCTCAATCATTAGCCACTTGTTCCTCCAGAATACTTCATTTTGTTTGTTTTGAATGCTGCCTAAATGAAATTTTCAAATGTGCATAGAAAAGCTCTAATCAAAACATGTAAAAGGACAGCATTTACAATCCTACCTGTATGTAACTAATATATTTCACATAAATAATTATATGCTTATATAGTAATAAATTATATAGTTTGCCATTTATTCATACATCTTTAGCCAATTTGATTGCAAAAATAAACATTTACCTACATGGATAAATATACACAGGGAAAGTGGAATTCATTGGGAGAAGCATTTAAGTATATAGCATCTGATTGCTGAGTTCTATGAAAATTCAGACTCTAAGACATCATGGCTCGCATGGAGCTGGATCTATTCTTCCGTGCTACTTATCCACAAAGTGAGCTTTGATATACAAGGTACTACATCCTTCTTTTTCTTTTTTTTATTTTCCAGAAGCAATTTCAACCCAGGTCCTTATTGCCTATTACTTTTTTCTGTAGAGTTATTGTGAGAAATTCTATTAAGATAATCAAAATCAAAGAAGCAATAGTGTAGGAGGGATGGGAAATTTTGAGAAGGGGAAGTTTATGAGCTGAAGTCAATGAAACAGTGTCCACAAAAAATACCTTAGGTCACGTACCATGGGAAGGGAACATAAGTGTTTGATCTCCTGCTTTTTTTTTTCTTTTTTCCCCATACTTCAATAATACATAAACTCAGAGCTCTGCACCTGTGTTAAGACCTCCTCTAGATTTTCCTTTAAGGTAACGGAATGCTTACAAGATTGCTTTGACCGAAGCATCTGTGCACTTCTAATGCATGGCTGGTAGGGGGTTTGCACTATCTTTGAACTAATAGGATGAGGCCAATTATAATCATTATAATAATGTTATATAATGAATATGATAATCTGTTTTCTGCATGAAAACAAGAAGAGACCTTTTGTGTTTTTTCATCGAATGACAATAATTTATTTAAAAAGAGTACCAAAATATAAGAAACAACTGTCCTAGATATGTTTCTATGAAATAGTTAACTTTTAATCTTGTTTCCAGCTTTACTAATAGCTTTACATATACCATAATAAGTTATGTTATAGAAAAATAGGATAGAGTCCTTCTCAAATTGCAAACTTTCACCCTAGCTTTCAGAAAATATTGATGATGATATATGTTCATTGAAAATTTTAAGGTGCCAAAAAGTATTTTGGACAGGATCCTACTGAGAAGACAAAGCTGGGTTTTGTAAAGCTACATGCAGGAGCAATTCCCTAAAGAGTAGATCAAGGCAATTACAATGCTGTTCATTTACTCTACCAGGAAACCTGCCTTGTGCCTCTGGTATATAGACCTAATTGTTCAATCATTGCACTTCTCATCTCCCACTCAGTAGGTTCCATATTTCCCCACCCTTTCTTTCTGTATTGAAAATAAGATGGAATGTCATACTTGACTTGATGAAGCAAAAGGTGGAGTTCTGTATAATACAAAGAATGAGTCAACCGACCTGGGCTTATACGGACATTAGCAGGGCAAAGGCTTGCCTATTTACCTCATCCCAGGAAAGGAAGGGTCATTCATAATAGTTCTGGAACAATGCAACTTAAGATCTAAGTTGTACTGCATTCAGTTCACTTCTTCTTTGTTCCTCACTTTATATAAACCTCAAGCCAACAGAGCTTCCACTGCTCTTCCTCCAAGAGACCAGTGACAGTCTACATGAACATTTATAGGGAAGAAAGATGGCAATGTAGGACATAGTTGCATTTGCTTTCAACTCTTTGCTTAGATCCTTACTGAGGAAACTGAGAGAAGTAGGGGATGAGGGATGCTGTACTTGAGTAAGCATGTTCATCACCTAGTCCATGCGTGGTAAGAGAAAATAAAATAAAGAGATATATAGACAGGAATGTCCACCTAGAAGTAGATACTCCAGGAGAAAGGAGAAATCCAAGTTTTATTGGTGTCATGAGGAACACGTGGGTTTGTGATTTTATGTCTTGGAGACATCACGTGTACTTGCTTCATATTCATCAGGGAGCAGATAGATAGACTGGGATGGCATGTTTGAGTACAGAGCTAGTCACAGCACAATAATTTCAGTAGACCAACTGTCCGCAAGACACTATGGGCATTCACTTTCTCATTACCCTAAAGACAAGGCATGTGGTGGGAGGTGTAAAACACATCACAGAGAAAAATCTGTGGTAAAGTTGAAGTTTTATCCTCAGACTGCTTTGGGGTGGGGCATTTGTGATATGGTTGCTGAGAATAATCAATTGTCTACTTGGTGTACCAGAATCTCTTTGGCACTCTAAGCATTTGAAACATGTGCCCAATTAAGCATTTGCTGCTGGCATAGTGTTATTTTGAAGCCTGGCAAGGAACTGAGGCTCACTTATTTTAGGCTAACATTGGTGAAGCAGATTTTGTCAGCCTCCTCTTGGGATAACCACCTACAGGGACCAGTTTCAGAAGCAGGTGCCACTGGAGTAGAGATTGATGGAGGCTCTGGATGTTTTGTTGATGAGAGAAGGAACATTTCCTTCAGATTAAAATTGGAGAGGAGGAGAAGTATTGTTGGAGAAGACATTTTTTTTTGCCTCTTTCATTGCTCTCATTCCACAAGCTATGGTCCTTCTGTTCAGCTCAATCTGTCAGAGGATGAGATTTTGGACAGTAGTTATATGCAAGCACTGCCTTGTAAGTGTAGTGTTGAGATGAATAAGGAAATTGTCCACCCAAATCTCTCCAAAGAGCAAAACCAGGAATTCAGTCTTCCCCTATTGACCACCAGAGGCTGTGTTTGCACACCTGTGCTTCCCCATGCACACTTTCTGTCTTCTACAGCCTCTCCAGTAGATCAGGGGAGCAATCTTGGGTTCACACCTCTCATACCACAGTGACTAGAGAGTGTTTTAAGAGCCCTGACTTGTAGAGAAACTCATTTCAGTATAAAGAAGAACAAAGGTGGCCTGCTCCTTGCTACTATCAGTCTTCCAAGACTGTTGCCAGAACACGTGCAGGCAAACTTTCCTCTTATATGTTGTTCCTCCCCTTGTTCATCTTTGTGAAACAGCAAAGGCAATGGATATGCTTGTGTCCTGAATCTCATGAAGTTGTGGCTCTACGGAAGCAATTTTGGAGTCTTGGGATATGCTCAACTTCACCATTTCCCCACCCAGGTTAAATGTATCAGGAGAAAACTCATTGCTTCTTCTCACACAAGAACTCGTGGAAAAAATCCCCCTCTAAGTTTCTCCATCACGTTCATAGGGAAAGCTTTTAGCATTTTGTCGATCCGAGGTTCAACCTGGTCTAGTGTCTGTACCACAGTGGTGACTACATTTAATAAAAGTAGGTTCTGGTGACAAAGCAGACCCTCCATGCTTAGAATCAACTATTTTGGTGCTGTGTCTAAAAGATTCCTCCACACTGAATCCCCAGCTTTCTCTTGTTTGGCTTTCTGCATCTCATGTGACTCTGTCCTCTGGGTCTGTGAAGGGTGGATGCTATGAATTTTGAAAAACCCCATTACAGTGTCCAGTCATGTATATGAGAGTGATTTAGGAAAAAGTATCCTAGCCTCAGTCTGTGATTGGGATTCCTAGCCCATAACTTCTACACCTGTCCCAAATGCATCCCCATGGACACCCACTTTTACCCTCCTGTTGGAGGAAAGAATCTGGCTAAATCAATACTTTATAAGGTGTGTATTTCAAATGACAAATACTGTGCTGTTGGTGGGGAATGTCTAGGAGATTTTGAACTTAACAAAATTCCAAAGTTTCTTTACTGTGAAACTCCTAAGGATTTAAATATGATCAAAGAGAACTTTAAAATTACAAAGTGCAACATGTAAAAGAAGTCACAGTTTTCAAACTATATGTCACCTAATATCTTCTATTTTTAGAGCATGTCATGAGAGAGGTGTTTTGTGGACACATTTTGCTGTAGCAAAACACCAAATTGTTTTCCAAACTCTTCTGTGTAATTTCCCTTTTGGTTAAAAAGCATATGGGATATTTAGCTCTGTTGGCAATGTCATAAACAACTAATGGTGGGAAAAAAGAAATATATTCAGAAATACTGAGAATATTGAGGCCAAACTCCATTTTAAAACTTGCATTTTGAGCTAGGATGTAGCTCAGTGGCAAAGTATTTGCATAGCAAGTACAGCATCCTGGGTTTGATCCTCAGTACTGAAAAAGAAAAGACAAAAAATACAGTTAAAAACAAACAAAAATTTGGGTTTGGGATAGGAGACATGAGGATAGATAAGAATTATTAAATGTGCTAAACACTGTGGTAAGTGCTTAACTTATAATATCTATTGTAATTCTCAATGGAATAATGTAATCTGTTATTTTATTTTCTATTTCCAGATGGGAAAATTGGGGCTCAATGAAGTCTGATAAACAGTAAAACAATTAATAAATGTAAAAGCCCTACATGCTGTAATTTCATTCTGAGTATGTCAAACAACCAATTTAACAAGTCTTTTTTTTTTTGGTGCCCCTGTTCAGCAAGCTACACCCAACTAAAAATGAAGTGATTGCAAAAGTAATTATCTTTCATGCAAGATTCTTGAGTTAGTATAAAATAATGTTGAGTCATCAGTCTCATACAGATACTAAAAATAGATATATATGTGTAACAACTAAATGTTACCAAATGATTTATTATGATTGGTGCTTAATTACAATGTATATGAAATGGAGTCATTTATGGAAACACATAAAAATAGTGACCTATTTTTCTGTAATTATATTCACACAAGAATCTGAAATATATTTTCTGTTCTGCCTTTTAAAATATATCCACAGAATGACTCTTATCATTTTCACCACACAATTTTACAATACTGATACTGCTCCTGTATTATCTACCATAAAAACTAAACAGAATATGAAAGCAGTTGATATCAAATTAATTATTTCCATTACCACCAGTGAATCCAAAGAAAATACTAGTTTGTTTCCATTGGCAGTGAGAATAGATGGTAATAATTAGCATCAATGATGTTGTATACATAGGTATGTATATATCTATTTAAATATTGCTCAGGGCTATTGTTCCATCTATAGGCTATTGCCTTCTGAGTGAACCAAGATAGTGTGCCATTCCATAGGGACATGACTTGGTACCATTTTTATCACATTTCTCTCTCAAAAACAGATAAGAAAAAATACAGCAGGCTAAGATCTACAGTGTTACATACCAAGGTAAAACAGTCACTGAGTTATTAGAGTCACAGTAGCTTATGTATATTTGCTATTCACAGACTGCAGACTTTTTGCTGAATTAACCGAGCTGTTGGAAATTGACGACATGTAGACATGCATTCATGTGAGTCCATAATTAATGATGTTTCTACTGTAATAAACACATTCATTTTAACACCATTTGGTAAACAGATTCCTTTAAAGTTTGAGCTAAATCTGCTATCACAATTATACACAAAAAGAATCTGTAAACAACTTTGACATTACACTTATGTACAAGCAAACTGCATTGGGAAGGAGAAGAGGTAATCTCATTGGGTATCACTAGTGATCATCATTGTACAACAAATTGGCCCAAGTCATCAAGTGCTTGAATGAGGTTAAGAAAAAAAATAACATGAGCAAGGTGCCCCCATCCCATACCCCGTGCAAAATCACCACTCAGTGTTACTTTCAACAAAATTCTGCTTGCTGCATCTGTTGTAAAGTCACATTCAAAGCACCAGAGACATGTAAAATGGAGTTGGATAATCTCTAGTAAAATATATTTGTAGATTTCCGGGTAACCTCATCAATGTAGTCCAGAGAGGAGCTGGTATTACTTCAACATATCAATTTAATTGAAACAAATTACTTCATCTATTAGGTTCTACCCAGTGCTCCGCTGGTAGTAAATGGTGCAAAGAACAAGATTTTAAGGTTTTTATTGAAGTTTCTTTCACCTCACAAGATGTCTTATTTCATAGATGACATGGAATTCTATTACCAATCTAATGAGTGATCCCCTTCTAGCAGATTCTAGGAACAATTTTCAATGGCACTTTTGGAAAGGCAGGTCATCCTAAGTTGGTGTTTCTGTGTGGGATATCTTCCCACAAATTCATGAATCATTTTCCTCAAAGTAGAAATAAAAATGAGGGAGGAATGTGGACACCTAATCATCCCCACCCCACATACTTTCTTTTAATGCATTAATTTGTACTTCTCTGAATTAAACATAATGTTTTAAGGAAAAAAATCTCAATTCATCATTCTCCAAGTAAACATATAAAAGAAAATGGCAAGGTAGCTTAAAACCAGGAGGATGAAAACCTACCCTCAGTTCCAAAATGTTGGGAAGAACTAATCACTTCCTAGGTTCTTTAAACATTACTAACATACCTAATTAATTGAAACAAAAGGGAGGAGGTTTGAAGACTACCCCTGCAAGTCTATGTAAAAGATTAGTTCAAAAGTATGCCTTGTGGTATAGGCACACCTCGTCCATCCCTGGAAAGAGGAGTGAGGTGCTTGATCTCCTGGGTGGGGATGCAGGCTAAGTTTCTGAAGGGACAGATTTGTGTGCATACAAAACTGATCCCAAGGATCTCCAGGAAAGCTCTGTTTGCATAGGTAAATGTCAAAGGTTTCTCACATTCTCCAATAATATGCAAAACACATTATTATAAATGAGAACAAGACTTTACTGTATCTTCAAGAGTCTCCCTAATTCAGTCATCTGACAGGCAATGTATTCTTCCACTTTTGACTGTATGTTGTTTCTTCTTTGAACAACCATTTTTGTATTTATGTAAATAAGTTGAAAGCATTATTTGCAAGAGACGAAAGACTGTTTGGTTATTACTACAATGTGCCCTTAAGCTTTAGACTCTATTTACAAAATGCATAATATAAATTGTTTATTATAACATCAAAATCATTAAACAGATCATTAGCTTCTTCTACAATCAGTAAGCCACAAGAGATTGGAATGAATGATAAATCAACTAGGAGATGGCAAATTAATCAAGAGGTAAGGAAAATACCACCAGGACAATTGAGTTTGTTCTATTATACACCTATTTTCATTTTTCTTTTCTTTGAACACTATCAGCATTCATTTGGTAGATTGTCTCTGGTTTTTGGAATGAACAAGTTGGAAACACAGAGGTTGAAATTCCACTTAAATGGTTCAATAAGAAAGCCAGTTGTTACAAGTTTGACATTCCTTTAAATGCATTTTTGTTTGGTTTGGTATCCATCAGTGTTAAATATATAAGAATTGTGATCATATTCTTTGTGCTCTAAATAGATAAATACATTCAAATACATTCATAATAGAAGAGAATTTGTGAAATGAAAAATATATTAGACTGTTTAGGAAAACAAATATAAATTGTAATAATAATGTTTCCTAAACTCAAAATTCCAAAGTTTCAAGCTATGTGTTTATGTCCATACATATGTATAGATACATAGGTATTTATATAAATATACATTTAGATAAATGTCAACATGTATGTACATATGTACATGTGATTTATACACAGTCATACACAACACACACACACACACACACACACACACACACACATACACACACACTCCTCTCTCACACTTACAAGTTTCATTGTCATTTCTTTTCTGAAGCTGCTTTTCTTTTTCTTAACACTAGCAATGACATTCTACAGCAGCCAATTGATTTGAATTTCTGTTCTTCCATGAAAGCTGATTGTTTTTAAAAAGCTGAAAGTAGGCAACAAAAGATACATAGAAGACACACATCTGTATAAACACATGCCATGCACACAATCATCATCCTATTTCCTTTCCATAGAATCTTGTCCTGGTGTTCTGTGCACAGCATAGCCAGTGGTTCAATCCACCACTTAGTGTTTCGTAGGGTATCTGCCCTTACCATATACTTGTTCAACAAGTCTTTGATAGGGTTTGTGACATAAAATACAACTTGTGACAGAATGAACCACCCTCCAAATTCAACTTTCCTTTGTCTCCTCTAGAGAGGCATGTCTAATAGTATTTGCAATGTGAAATCACTAATGCCTGGTGGTCCTTTGCTTACAGAAGAAATAAGATGCAGGTAAACTCTAGTGGAAAGAAAGAGAAAAAATTACTTTTAAAAAACAGTTAAGACATCACCCTGGGGAATCCAATAAACCCAGATGAAAATATAGCTGTCTCTGTTAAATTATGGGCCTTTATGTGGTGCTTGCTGTTTCTGAGCTTTACTGACTCATCTGTAAAAAAAGAAGGCAGGATGAGGCCTAATTCATTGGATTGCTATAGAATTTAGTGAGATGAAGCATGTAAAACACTTAGTGGACTGACTAGCAGATAATAATAAATCCTTCTTATACACTATTCATAGCTTAATATTTAAACTGTACCTTTAGAATGTTGATTAGGACTTGGTACAGAAACAACATTCATCCAAAATTGGGGTGATTTAAAACTAAGCTCAAATTTGACTTCATTATAGATTCCTCAAAATGACATGTACACACTATTGGCTCCACAAATACTGGTTGAGTCCAACTAAGATCTGCATGCCTGATTTGAATTCACAGGTCATCAGTTTCCATCCTTCAAAATAAAGATTGAATATGTTTTAGGTCATGACATTTAGTCCATCATTGGGTTGTTGATATGGAAAACCATCAAATTATCTTGACCACAAATGTGCTTTAGGTCCTAATAAAGCCAGTACTTGCATACTGAATAATCAGGTTCAGAAGCCAGGGCTAGGGTGGAGACATGTTGCATCTTTGAAAATAGGTAGGGGAGCCACTCCTATGTAGGACTAGGATATATATTTTCCAAGATTAAAGATTTAGTGAGTGGATATTCAATCCTAAGGAACTATATAATGAGCAGTTAATAATAATGAAATTTATGGCTCCCCATACTTTACCCATTCATTTCTGAGAGCATCTGGTTTACTGTTGACCAATTTGAAAAATATCAACTAGAAGCCTCTCAAAGTACTTCCCAACCTGCACATTATTTGTTCAAGGTTGACTACATCAGTGACATGCAAGTGTTCTAAAGAAGAAATATTGAAGTAGAAGAAAAAGATACCTAAACTGTGCGCTACCTCATCCCTATAGAACCCTGGGAAAACAACACCTTCTATCTCTAATCTCAGCAATCACACCTATACAAAAATAGCATGCACTTTACTTCAAATAAGTGCAATATACATTTAAGTTGGAAACTCTTTATTATTGTTCTGCTTTGTTCTGTCATCATACTCAGGAAGTCCTTTTAGGCATGGCTATGGAAAAATTAAACCAACCCTTAATTCAGAGACTTTTTTAACCTAAGTAGCATTAACTGAATAGTTCTTTGCTGGAAGGGGTTATCCTGTAGAGCATAGGACTTTGGCAACATCTCCAGACTGTCCCAAATCATGATGTTCAAAATTGTCTCAGAGCTCAACAGACACAGTAGCTTATGTATGTAATTCCAGCTACTTAGGAGGCACAGGTAGAAGCAGAAATACTTGTGACGGGCCCCTGGTGTTTAAAAAATGAGATTTTACCCTTCTTCCCCCATAAGTAAAGGTAAAAGAAAAAAAGCTACGTTGTGGTTCAAGTAGAAAGCACCGAGGTTGCAAACACAGTTTTGAGTTCAAAATCCCAGTACAAGAATAAAGAAAGAAAGAAAAGAAGGAAGGAAGGATGAAAGAAAAGAAGGAAAGAAGGAACATTGTCTGTCTCCAGGCATTGCTACAGACCCTTGATACACAAAACAACTCCTAGTTGAGAACTATTATCTCCAATGCAAAAGATCAACTACTAGCAACTGACTACATTAGAGAAAAACTGCCAATAATCAATGCAGACTTCACATCTACTTTTGCTTTCAAAAATGGATTTTAAGGGTTAGAAATGAAACTCAGTAGTAGAGTGCTTGTTTGGAATTGATTTTCTTATTATTTGGAGTTTTGTTTATTTATTCACTTTCTTCAGTAAGATGTCACACTTGACTCTATAAATGAAAAGAAATTGATTGTTTTCCTCCAAAAATCTGTAATGTTTGAACATTTTCATCAGAAGATTAACTTCCAGAAGACCAACCACATGCTCAAGGACTAACATTCATAGAAAAGACATTGGTCAGAAATGTTAAAAAGCTGTTAAACTTTCTTTTAAATAAACTTTTCTGCAGTGGCTGGGAAAGCACTAATAGAAATATTAATTAGTGACTTAAAACTAACCTGAAAATTACACTTGGGTGAATGTGCAGAAACACACACACACACACACACACACACACACACACACACACACACACACACAATGCCATTCTAAAGTAAGCTATTCATTACTTTGTGATAGATGAAGTCCACAAGGACAGAAGCTGAAGTTATGTTGATATTTATTGTGCAAATGCAGATAAATTAGGTAAAGGTTAGTTCTAGGAATAACCTGACAAGTTAGAGCAGGTCAGTAGAGATGAAACTTGCAAATTCTCTGTTCACAAGTACTTTTATATGTCAACTAGGAGCAAAACCACACTAAGTCTCATCCAGAACAAACCAAACCATGTATGTATATTTTGTGTGTGTGTGTGTGTGTGTGTGTGTGTGTGTGTATGTGTGTGTGTGTGTGTGTCTGTGTGTGTGTGTGTCTGTCTGTCTATCTTTCTGTCTTTCTGTCTTTCTGTGTTGGTTGTGGGACTTGAACTCAGGGCTTGGATGTTGTCTCAGTTTTTTCGCTCAAAGCTGGTGTCCTACTACCCGAGCTACAGCTCCGCTCCTAGTTTTTTGGTGTTTTTTTGGTGGTTAATATGAGATAAGAATGTCATGGACTTTACTACCTAGCTGGCTTTGAACCACAATTCTCAGATCATAGCCTTCTGAGAAATTATAGGCATGAGTCATAGGCACTGAGCTTCTTTAGAAAAGTAACTTATCTAAAAATACAGAATCACAGTCTAGAACTTAAAATTTGTCACCCAATTAATAAACCAATTTTTTTCCACCAACAAGAGGAACATTTTCTACAGCTTAGGAGGCTGACACAGTAAGGGACCTTGTGTAGGGAGTAGAAGAGGAAAACAACACACTGAATAAGTTTTTATTTCATATTTATCAAATAATCTCAATTATATGTTTATACTGATTAATTTATTAGATACCCTTCCCTTTTTGGAGAACTGTTGCTTACATATTCACTGGTGATTGTGATGAGCCAATCATTTCTATCTAATGTACCATATGCAATTATGGCATAACTATTCTCTTATCGAGGTAGCATCAGCTGGATCAAGCATTATAACCTAGGTTTTAAGCTGTTGTTTTTGGGTTGAATAATCATGCTGTGGCCATCTCTGATTAGAATGCCTGGACATTAAAGAAGTTCCCTTCTTTGTGATATTATGTGGGATAGTAACAAGCAAATTTACTCCTTTCTTCTCCTTTTTGCCTGTGTTCCCATATATCATTTCTGTTTCACATTTTTTGTTAATTATGTTACATTTTCAGTATCTGTACTATTTGAAGAGCCTGTATAGTCCTGCTTGAATCCAATGAACAAAACAAGCAGTTTAACAGTTCAGAATTTTCTTGATGAAATTCAAGGATAATCACTCATTCTATCTTCATTTTGATGGCATTTGTTTGTGCCATTAATAGAATTATCTTTGGAGCCATATATATATATATATATATATATATATATATATATATATATATATATATCATTTAACTGTAAATCATCTTCAATTCTCAGTTTCAGTCAGAGAAAGGAAAAACAGTCTGTGGGAAATGTCATTATTCTTATTCCTTCGTGGGTATCATTAGGATACAGCTTACTCAGAGATGTGCCTCCATTCCCCTAAAACTGTAATGATTCAGGCCTTTTAGGTTGGAAGAGGTTGTAGTTGAGAGGCAAATAAATTATCCAAGTGGCCATGGAAAGTTTCTCTGCTTGGATTCTAGAAAGTTCTTCTCCTAAGACTTTCCTACTTAGATAATGAATTCTTTAACTACTTGTGCTGGGAAGACAGTGAGAGGAAGTCCTAGCTTTTGTTGACTCTACCATCACAATCTCCTCAAACAGCAGAGTTTCTGAAAGTAAGGTCTATAAGCCCTCTTCATCAAAACCACTAAAAATGCTAGCTCAAAATTCCCATCTCTGGGAGCTGCCTAAAAGTTCTGAATCAGAACCTTCTGGAGTAGAGTGAGGAAATTTGCTTTCTAAAATGCACTGTAATCGATTTTTTTTGTTGTTTATTCTGATTGTTGAGACTCATGGCAAAAAAATTCTCCAAGCAACACAAAACTTAACAAGATAAAACAAACAAAGTTTTCAGGTTACTTGGGCAAGACTCTCCATTGCAAAGTATACAACAAGATGAGAACAATCAGACATTTCAAACAAATAAGCTCTGTGGCTGTGATTTTTAAAGTTGAGGGCTCTTTTCTTTCATCAGGGGTGGAGAGCAATAGCCATTTCATCTAAAACCAGAATGATGAAGGCAATATAAATCAAACCCATTCCAGCAGATTTCATTTCATCTAATTTCTCTGCAGATATTAATCATGGTAAAGTCCTGTACAAATGACACTTAACTTCATTGTAACTCAGAATTCAGAGTGCTCATTCTGATTCTTTCTCTAGTGTGTTGCTTTGACAATATAAAAGAAAATAAATAAATTGGAACAGTGGGCCATATAGAATGCAAGACACCAACAATGCCAAGACATTACAGAGAGAAATGGCCCATAATCGACCTAAAACCCAGCATGCAAATTGACAAACACATTTATCTGCCAGAGGTTCCACCAGGGGGAAAAATCATTCCCTTCATTTTTCCTTGGAAAAGTGCTATGTCAAATGGTGTTGAAAGGAATTCTTCCTATAAGCTCACAGGATTTGTCATTGATTCTAGCAAAAAACAAAAACATCTAGAAGGTCAAGGTTAGTCAAATTCCATGCAGTGTATCTACTGCCAAAAAACCAAAAACCAAAAAACCATCACTCAAATTATCTGGATTAATCTACTGTGGTAGGAACAAAATAGGGATAGTGAAATAATACCAGTGGAAAATGTGTGAGAATCAAATTTTTGCTCCCATTTTGGGAATTGATGTCAGGTAATTTTGCAGAACACCTTATGTATCTTTCATTTGCATGCTTGGAAAAGGATATTAAGCTCCAAGGAAGCCAAAGTAGTCCAGAAGCATCATCAGTAGTCACTAGATGCTCCAGATGAGCAGCACACCTGTGGCTGTGGCGAAAAAATGCCTCCAATCAAAAACAATTGAAAAGTGAAAACTTCCATGGCAGTTCCCCTTATACAGTGCTCCTCACCCCTGACTCCAGAATGAGTCAGTTGGGAGAGAAACAACTATGAAAGAATGAAGAACAAAGGGAATGCTTATGATTGTGCATTGTTCCCCCTTTGATTTGAAATCACTGTACGTGCATTTCCAGTAAAGAACCTGAGCCTGTAATCTCAAAGAAAAATGCCACTGCATCTTTGGAAGCCACTGCACTTGGTTGCTTTGATGACTACATCTCAGAGCCAATTTTATTTTTAGCAGAAGGAGGAAAAGTGAGGAAATAGAATAATGTTGCATTTTCATGTTACTCTCCTCTTTTCCTGGTGAATGAAGACCCCCTTTTTGATGGTGGATAGGGAGGAATTTATAAATGTCTTCCTGATTTCAGCAGACCTAGACATTTTTAAGAGATCACTTCCCCGAAGTCACTGGATTTAACATGACAGGAATTCCCAAGAAACAGCCTAAGTGAGGTGAGGCCCTACACATGATTTCTGAGACTACTGGCTTCTTCATATCAGTAATCTATAGCCTTGTCATAACCAAGTTTAAGAAGTGAACTGTGTATATTGTTCTGTCCTTCATTTAACTAAATGTTGTAAAACCTCTTTTAACTTCAGCCTGATTTACTGGAGTTACTAGAACATACAATTTCATAGCTCACTTATTTAGAAATTACTTCCAATGTTACAGGCCACCTTGATCAATTGGACAACTACTCCAAATAGGTCCTGCCTAAGACTTTCAGGCACATGGAAGTTCCTCTATGCCTTTTACTGACCTAATCTCTATTTATCTTTAAACCAATTAAGAGCCCTCTGTTGTCTTAACTATTTAGAATCTTAAAACCATGGGTTCCAGTTCACAGTCACTGAATTCAGCCATTCATGCTGCTTCAGGAAGTAGCAACTATCAGCTTCTAAATCCCAAATGGTAAACATTAGCTGGATGAACTCTTCCACATAGACTTAGTTCAAGGTGTTGAGTAATCTGAATAAAAGTATGCTCCTGCTGTTTTAAGCCAATGTCTACAAGTATTGTGGAGGTATAGAGTATCTGTGCAGAAAAAAATCACAATGTCAAAGCCTGAAGGACCAATGCCATGAACACTTCATGAACACTTTTGTCAGCATTTCAGTTCCTATTTTAAGACTGCAATAGGTGTAATGACTTGGCTGCCAGCACATTCTGTCAATTCTTGAGTCTCTATCTTGATACCATTGGGGTCAGGTCTGAAATTTATAAAAGTTTATTTGCACCCTACATTCTTTAATGTCACGTTTAGTGAGAAAATGGCCATTTGAGCAACATGAATTTCAAACTTAACGTCTTCCAGACTCATTGAACTCTGTAAATATTTAAATATCTTCTACTATTAAGGTGATAGCATTTTGATACACCATCAAAAACACTGAAAAGAATGAAGAATATTGGTAGGCTTTGCAAATAAAGCTAAGTTATCAGTAATGTAATATTTCCTAATACGTTAATACAGAAAAGACCACCACTAAAATTCATAAACTATAATATTCTTGACATCTCAGCTCTCCAAATTAACTTTCTTTTGCAACTAAGTAAATCTAAAGATTTATGTGTGCATCATTTGAACCATCAGGACCAGGAAATGGGTCGGAGTCTGCTGCTCACCTGAGTTGGCAAGAATTTAAATAATTCAGAAAGGTATCTTTATAGCAGTGGGCAACTAATAACAGAATCAGTACATAGTAAATGTACATCAATGGAAAGATTTCTGAAAGAAGGAATTTGCTATTAATTTTCCCTCCTATAGACATCATTCGGTTGCTTTTATTATTTGTGATACACATACATACACGCACGCACACAACAAAAAATTAGTAGTGCTTGGCACACAAAAAATGACAAATCATTTTCTCAGTTGTCTCTGAAACATTTGAGGAATGTCAAAAATAATTAAAACTGTTTAACCTTCAATAAGCACAAGTGTACAAAGAACTATTGGTACATCAACAGAATACAGAGTCATGTGAATGAATGGCTATGAATGGCTATTAACAGTTTCTTTTTTTGACTGTGTCCATACAGGATAACAATGAATCAAAAGAGAGAGAGAGGAGAGAAGAGAATTTAGAGACACAACCTTAATTTTGGAGCCCCAGTCATGTGTGCTTATAGAACCATAGTCATGGGTTCTTATAGACATGACAGAACCCCCATAAGCAAGTCCTACTATGGACACAGCCAAACCCCAGGATCCTGAAGGTAATTTAAACTAGCTCCACACAGTAACAATACAGCACTGTAGTTTAAAATTCTTATGAAAAATGACTAGGGTGTGTGTGGAATATATATTCTTTAAAATGCACAAACACAAGGCTGGACCCTGACTCAATTACTGGGTACTGTTCTTAGCACTACAACTTATAGCAATAGACAAACCTTGTGTAGGGTGTGTGCAAAGGTTCCCTCCATTAAATGTGGGCTAGAAAAACAGAGCTCAGAACCATCAAGCGAAGTGTGTAAGGATTCAGCTCAGGGTGGAGAAGGCTCAGGGTGGGTCATTTTGTGGGTAGCCATGGCTGCTTATGTTGTTAACATAATGTTTGACTTAGCTCTTCTCATCCTCTCTTAATGCAGGGAGAGAACATGGCAGAAAAATGGAGCCTGAGGGTATTCATTTCTAAATAAGGAAGACAATTTGTTGATGGTGAGGGTTATTCGACATCAGAAAATGCTGCCAAGAGAGTCTAGGCCATCTGCCTGAGAGAATTTTAAGAAAAGAGGCAGAGGCACATTCATCTGAAGCGCTCTCAGAGGGGCTGCTGACAACAGGGGCACAGCGCCCTGGGACATGTGCACTGTGAGTATATACAGACGATTGTGCTTGTGTTGCACAAATACTCATGCAAACGGAGTAAGTACAAACTGGCACATATAGATTTAAGTGAAAAGTCATAGAAATCTGCCATTCCCCCTTTACCCCCTAGACAAAGACAAAGGAAAAATTATAAAATCCAAACGAATGCCATTGGGCGGATCTCTTTCTACGATCTATCCTTGTTCAAAGGGACGATGTAGAAAAAGTGAGGAAAATCAACCCAGTTTGGAATCCATGATTCCCAAGGCCTGCCAGCTACTCTCATGTACCTGGTACTTGTACTCAAGACTCTCAGTATTAGAAACAAGTTAACAACCAGCCAACCAATCAAAAACAGAAGAGTGTTCTTATATTTCCACATCTGGAAAGAAATCTACCCTGTGGATTTACATGTTAAGGTGAACTAGGTAAAGTAGGCAGTAGTTTATCAATAGACCATTGTGTTCTAACAAACATGTATCTTTAGGTGTTATTTTTCCTTTAAAATATGCATTTCGTTTAGGAGGTTTATTTCAAAATGGTGACCTTTGTCTGTTTTTCTTTTAATTTTTCTGCCCCCACCCTCAGCCCTCTCCTATAGGTGATACTTCCGTAAGAGTTCAGATTGCCAAGGGTGTTTTCTCTCAGGGAACCGATCTGGAATTTTGATCTTTAAGAAATCCTGGATACATTTCTCCAGCTCTTCCTCAATAGACAGCTTTTCCTTAACAGCTTTTTTTTTGCTGCTCACGTTCGACTCCCTGGAGCCCGAAGTCAGAGTCCGGAGGAGGTCACTTTTGCGCCTCATCTCCGACTGCTGAATCAGTTGCACTGGGCCCTTCTTAATGGGACGGTCCAGAGTCTGAATGTTGGTCTGGCGCGTCACCGGCCCACAGATCACGGTCTCCTGGGGAGAACTGGCCTCCGACTGGCTATCGCAGCTGGACGTGGAGAGGTCATTGCAAGAAGTGCCACTCTCACCTTCCTTGTCCCCCTTGCCGTTCTTGCAGCAGCAGTCGCAGTGTGAGGATGACCATCGGGAAGGCTCGCCTGTAATGGACACACAGGACCCACGTGGTTAAAGATGGTCAGTTCAGCATGGAGAGACAGACAGCAAAGCACTCAGTAGACACACACCCAACACCACAGCACAATGCAGCTGTAGGCGGAGCTACACCAATGGGTACCTAGAAACCAGCACTATCAAGGGATGCAGGCTGCTCAGAGTGCTGTGGAATGCTGTACATAATATCATACTTAAGCAGGTGGGCACTAGAGTCAGACAGTCCTGGACTGTCAATCCCACCTCTTACGCATGTTTACAGCTTCAGTTCGAGATGAGAACACCTTCCAATTAGGGTTACAGAGAGGATTTTTATAGCAGTGAGGGGAAATTGAGTGTGTCGCATACAGTAAGCACTCAATAAAGATAGCACTGGGTTTTTACCATGGTTCATATTAACCCTCATGCTGTACCACAGGGGTGGCAGGGGATGGGGGGGGGAATGCAGTTACCTGTGAAGGTGGGCTTACTTTGTGCTAGCCTCATCTATACTCTGTACACCCACCATTGCACTGGTCTTCATGATGATTCTAAGAGCAGAACATTCATACTTGTAATTTCTATACATGGAAACCCAAGACCATGGGAATTCAGGAAAACTTGCACATCAGTTTCCACATTTGTGAGTGACAGAACTGGGATTTGAATACAGCTCTCCCAAATGTCACAGACAAGGCAATTCATCATTCTTTTATTTAATAAACCTCCCCCATGTATGAAAGGCTTTTCTTTCAAAACACTGCTCAAGCTTGAACTTCTCTTGAAGGTCCTTATTCACTTTGCCTCAGAAATTTTAACTTTTCTTCCTCTAAGTTATGGCTATATTTTATGTGTCTCTATCATTGCACATAATATGGTTTGTCATAATTCTATGCATCTTAGCTACTAGACCATGAACCCTTTAACATGGACACAATAAGTATTCATTGTTATAGTCCAGCAAGCAGTGTATAGAACAGTAAAAATTCAATGAGACAGTATATCCTAATAATAACTTTTAACTACCTGGATCTAGCCATGCCTGAAGTCAGCCCTGTCAGTGTGTTTTTCTGTTATACAATTCACAAAACTCCCTTTTATTTTTTAAGCCAGTATGAGTCCTTCTTTCCTCATTCCCTTGACTCATAAAATAGCATTCACCAATTTGGAGATGGAACAATTTTTCAGCTACACCATTGGTAGCTTCCTGAACTAGAAAACCCCACAAATCCATAGCACAAAGGAATCTGGTAACAAGTCATTGTTTCTGGCCTTCCATACCTTGGATACTCATAGCCTTCTCCAAGGCATGGAGTTATGATCATATCTCCCTGGCTGGACACTTCATATGGTTTTCACTGGAGTAGTAGAAACTAAAGAAAAAATAATTTCCTTTATGCTACAACATTGAAAACAAAGATAATACAGTATTTATCTTTTTTAGAGAAAACCTATTTATAATATTCTGATAAATAAGAAATAACATTATAACAGGATCCTGCTTTATAGCTACATTTGGAAGAAATTTAGAAATGGAACTATATGTAAAGGTATGTGTAGCCTTCTGAATGACATACATTTGTAGCAGCTTTATCCTGAGACTATCATTCCAGAGGGAGTTAAAAAAAATTCCTGTAAGTCACTACCCTAGAAGTATCTTTAATTTTTACCCTCTCCTTTAAGCCATTTTAGAAAATGTGACTGGATAATCACTTTATTTATATAGTCATTAAATTAAATACAACAATCCAATTAGCCAACAGGAATATCAACAGGGGAAATGTCCTAGTTATCCCTGGTTATTACAAGTAAATATCCTTCATGCAAGAGAGAAATGGCTCAGCGTGAACAAGCTGGTGATTCAAAATATCTGCAGCGGAGAGTGACTTTGGTGTGCCAGTGTGGATTTTGATGGCACCATTCCTCACCTTTAGTAGACAGAATGCTCTCAAAAACTGGGCCATTCTTGTACTAATATGACTCAATTGAGAAATGGCTCTTATGACTTGAGTTAAAGAAAAGTAATCACATCAGACCAGAACTGATCTAGTATGATCCTTTGGGGGAAAGTTCAAACATCGAATTTAGCATTGAAAAAAAAAAAAGAACAAGGAGGGGCAGCCCAGAATAGACAGAAGAAAAAAAATCCCACATATTTCTGAGCACATTTGCTAAAGCAGATTACCTTAAAGCAAGATGACCAAAATATCGTGGCCATTTACCTTGCTGAGCAAGTAGAAATGGAAGCCCTGTATCTTTCTGGCCAAGAGTTATCTCTTCCATGGAAGTAATTTCAATTAATAGAATCAAAGGAAATCTGAGTCTTCTCTGAAAATCATTTAAACAACTGCTCGTGTGAGGAGTTCCTGTGTAATTGTGTGGAATTCCTGTATGTCTCTATATGCAGCCATCCCCTGCCCAACAAAGCTGAGGCCTGGCTCCAACAATGCTTCTCCTCCCGTTCCTGTTACCAAAGCACTGGAATGATCATACATTTCAATGTCCACTGGGATGTTCCAGCTTCTAGGCAAACAGAAGTATACTTATCTGGGCACTATCAGTCTTAAAGAGAAATTGAGCAGGGGCTGGGAAGGTGGCTCAGTGGTAGAGCGCTTGCCTTGCATGCATGAGGCCCTGGGTTCGATTCCTCAGCACCACATAAGCAGAAAAAGCTGGAAGTGGCACTGTGACTCAAGTGGTAGAGTGCTAGCCTTGAGCTGAAGAGCTGAGGGACAGCGCCCAGGCCCAGAGTTCAGGCCCCACAACTGGCAAATAAATAAATAAATAAGAGGGGAGGGGGAGAGAGAGAGAGAGAGACAGAGAGAGAGACAGAGACAGAGAGAAATTGCGTGGCCTTGTGTTCATGTAGCCCCTGTAATCATATTTCACTATATCCTAAGAACAGTTTATCTGTTTATCATTTTGGTTTAGTAATTCACAAGATGGCTTGTGCAGCCCATTTATTATTGTAAAACTAAGGAAGAAAATGGGATAACGATAGAGTATTGAACAAGGGTCATTGTGAAATGTGAAAAAGAATGAAGTTGAAAAGATAAGCACCCAATCTCTTTTTGAGGGGCAGCTTTGCTTGCTTGACTACTCTCTCTCCAAGGCCTAATCCACAGTGAAGGGGTTTTATATCAGAACTTTAAAAGGCTGCAAAGACCAGACCTTTCTGCACTCACAGTCCCAATGAGATGTGCTCAGAGGCCCTGGAAAGTCTGGGAAGACCTATGAGAGGTCAATGCTGTGGCTCAGAGAATGCTATAATCCCCCAATTAGAGCAAAAAATGAGCTCATAAGTACTGCAATGCTTCAAATTACAACATACTTTCACTTCCAATTTGCCGAGGTTTCCAAATTGCCTGGAATATTTCTCTCCATTTGGGAAGGAATACATTAGAATTGATGAACCAGATGTGGTTAGAAAACCATTTCATTGCAAGAGAAGTCTGATTTATTGGTAAATAAATCAATTGCCTTTTATAGAGGCAATATGAACTAGTTGATTCAAGATTCTAATTTCTTCTCCTTCTCTTTCTTATTTTTATGCTGGAGATCTCACTCAGGTTCTAACACATGTGAGGCAAGCACTCTACCCAAAGCCCTTCATATTTTTGAGTAAGCTGTTTTGGATTTTTAGTGCCTGATTTATAATTAAGGTTGATGTATGAATTAGTGAGCCAAACACAGGTATTGAGTTATCTCAAGTTAATAACAGAGCAAAACATATCTTTGGATCCAGAACCACGCCCCATAATTTTTCACCTGTGGAACTTGGGATAAATTACTGGAGTTTCAGTTTCCTCATCTGAAAAATAAATGTGATTCACAGTTTTGTAGTCTGAGACACACAGTAAGCATTCCATTCATTCACACATATTGGTGGCACTATATGCCAGGCATATTTCTGTGTAAAGAAAACAAATGAAGAGGTTGCATGATACTACTATGTTTCCATTGATATAGACTAAACAGCCGTGTAGTATAAACTATACAGATCGCTATGGCTGAAGGACATGGATGCTACATCTTGACCATCAGGAAACGTGTATTGAGCATTTAGTAAGACCTAATCTGTTGTGTGAATGGTGAGCCATTACAGCACAGGGAAAGCCTGGCATGCATCCTGGCCAAGGGATGTTTTGGAAAGGGATATGTCTTTATGATATAGTGTTTAAAATTTAACAAATGAATGAGTCCTTCAGGTTAAAAATCGACTGGCAAATGCATATGAAAATAAACCTAGGCAAGGTCAGTGGCTCATACCTTAGGAGACAGAGATTGGGAGAATTATGGGGCAGCAGAGATCCCAAGGATAGCTGTGTGAGATCAGCGTAGTGACAAAGTTCAGAAGACCCTCATTTCAGCCAATAAAACCTGCGTGTGTACCTGTCAGCCCAGCCACACAAGAAGGATTGCAGTCCAGACACAAACATAAGGCCCTAATGGAACTAACTAAAGAAGAACTGAGGCCAGGGCACAAGTGGTAGAGCACCTTTCTAGCCATCTCAAACCCCTAAGTTAAAACCCTTGTACCAGCCGGGTGCCCGTGGCTTATGCCTGTAATCCTAGCTACTCAGGAGGCTGAGATCTGAGGATTGCGGTTCAAAGCCAGCCCAGGCAGGAAAGTCCGTGAGACTTTTCTCTCCAATAAACCACTAGAAACTGGAAGTGGCGCTGTGGCTCAAGTGGTAGAGTGCCTGCCTTGAGCTGAAGAGTACAGGGACAGTGCCCAGGCCCACAGTTCAAGCCCCACAACTGACAAAAACAAAACAAAACAAAACAAAAAACCCTTGTACCATCAAAATTAAAATAACCACACACACACAAAAAAAATCAATTTCCATCCATGCCAGAGAGGAATTTTAGATTAAATGGAGACGGACAGGAAATTCAGAAAGTTGTAGAGATGTGTATACATTGAAATAATTAAGGTTCCATCAAGCATACCATATCACTATGAAGGGTAGTCCCTTCCAGAGAGCCCTAACTATGGGAACTTTTACTTATCTGAAGTAGAAGGGAAAAGACTAGGAAATATTTCTCCCCCATGAAAAATTCAAGCCTATCTGAGTGAAACATGACTTAGCAAACTCACAAAGTGCTTATGCATTTTTTAAAAGAGCTTTGCAATCTACCCACACTTCAAATTCCTCACCTGCTAATGGCTGTAAGCACAACGCACAACATTTCCAGCAACAGCTGGGAAAATGACTTTCCCTGTCTTCTCTGTCAATGATGTAGGAGCCTGCCAGTCTGGGAGCTGGGTGGCCAGATATAATTTATCGGGGCTGCTGAAAGACTTTCTTGGTATCCCAGTTGAAAAGTCAATAATGGCCAAATGGATGTTTTTATAATTCTGCTAACCTTGGAAAAGAGATTGCAGAGTGGAGATTGGGAATAGTAAACTTCTGCGAGAAAAAAAATGCATCTTTCAGTTTTACAGTCATCATTTTTTGCTTGGTGTTGATCTTTTTTCACGCATGGACATGGACATTTGTTTGGCCTTGGCCAGGCCCAGCTAGAGATCCTCATTAGGAAGTAAAGTAACCTATCCTTGTATCTGTAAGGCCAGGTAAGAAACCAAATAACCTACCAGTTATCATATCAGAACATATTAACATAAGATATTGGAGAAATGAAAACACAAAGAGATGACACATAAATAAACAAGGATACAATAGTATGTAGTCAGCCAGGGGCCAGGGGCTCACACCTGTAATCCTAGCTACTCAGGTGGCTGATATCTGAGGATTGTGGTTCAAAGCCAACCCAGGCAGGAAAGTCCCTGAGACCCTTATCTCCAATTAACCACCAGAAAACTGGAAGTGGTGCTGTGGCTCAAGTGGTAGAGTGTTTGCCTTGAGCTGAAGAGCTGAGGGACAGTGCCCAGGCCCAGAGTTCAAGCCCCATGTCTGACAAAAAGAAAAAAAGTGTATGTAGTCACTAGATCCTAAAAGTTCCAGAGAGAGGTTATCTTGTAGAGTAACTCATATGTCATAGATAAGCATTCTGCCTAAAGAAGTGTGCCTCTGAGGATTATAGAGGTGATGGGAATCAGGAACTGGAGTTAACTGGTTTCAGAGTAAATAAAACTTGAATAGAACTTGGGTAGTTGCGGATAGGAGCATGGTGCATGCCAAGAACCATTCTTCCCTTCATGGCTCACACAGCCTTCCTCTAACTCCCCCTAGTGACAGAATATCACAGGAAACCAGCAGGACAAAGGAACAGTGTGTTTAACCTGAATGACAAGAGTTGACATCCCAATGCTGAGCAACTAGAGGTGAATTTTGGAGCTGAGAGGCAGCATCATAATAACAAACACACCAGTGCTGCTAGAAGTGTGAAGGAAATGAAGGGCACCACTCTTGACCTGCTATAATGAGTGTTCTTATGAAGGAGGGGGATATGGGTATGAAAGAAAGCTATCACCTGGGTCAGGCCCACCCCTGCTCTTACCTTTCATACCTCAGGACTGGAGTGTGTTTTCCTCTGCTAGTCACATACATCAGTGAAGTAGTTCTTATTTTCAGAGATGTGGTCTTACAAATACAACTTCACAAAGTTAGCTTTGAGGCTGTCCCTTAATCTAAGCTCATGTCAACCTCCTGGTCCATGTTTGCACAGGCTCATAATGCATAGTTAGGATGTTTCAGCTTCATTGGTTTGAAGTCTGTTTTCCATATGAAGCTGTGGCGGTTGCTACAGGTTCATAGGGAATTCTTTCTGAATTCTAGGACTCCTTTCAGGAAACACACAGGTCAGACTGCCAAGGCATAGGATAGCATACAAGGCACAGAGTAGCATACATGGCACAGAATAGCATACAGATGCTCATTACATATGCACTGGACAAACAAATGCATTAGAAAACCTATGGCACACAGACAAAGTACTGTTTTGAGTGAGCGTCTGTGTGTGAGAGCAAACCTTTGCCAAGTTAAAACATGATAGAAAAATTTGATACAAAAGGTCATTAGAATGTAAAATATTTAGGCATGTCACTGAACGTTTAATACAAATGTGGCAAACACGTTGAGCAATAGTGACAGCAGCAAATGAAACAGGCCCACCCAAAATGTTAAAAGGTGTACATGTCTGGCAGATGCTGGTAACTCATGCCTGTCATCCTACTTACTCAGAAGGCTGAGAACTGAGGATCGAGGTTTGAAGCCAGCCAAGATAGGAAAGTCTATGAGGCTCGTATCTAATAAACTACCAAAAATTCAGATGTGGAGTTGTGGCACAACTAGTAGTGTGCTAGTCTTGAGCAAAACAACTCAGGATCAATGCCCAGGCCCTGAGTTCAAGGCCCAGGACTGGCACCGAAACCAAACAAAAAGCATTCTTAGGGGTATTCACATGTTAATTGTTCACTTCTCATGGGATTTATTAATGGAAAAAATCTCTAACATCATAAAACTTAAATAAAACATAGCTTTCCAAACCAAAATTCTTAGATGTACCTTCCCAGCTTGAATTTTTCATCATTAGGTTTTACAAAACTGCAATGCCTTGCAAAAAGCAAGACATTCTGGATTTTTACTCCGGTTTCCCCTTGATTCTTGAAGTTGTACTCATCCAGTTTTCCAAGTCCTTTTGTTTGTTCTGTGTTTATCCTTCATTATATTTCTGCTTAGCCTTAGCTTTGTTCTCACTGATTTTATACTTGGTTACACCTGTTCCCAAAGTCCTTATGCACCCACTTCAAATTCTATGGCCCACCTTGAACCTATTACCTGGTCTACTTCATCCCACAGACTATTCTTCTCCACCAAGTTTGTAATAAACTGAAGCAAAGTCCTCTAAGATGTATAGATTCTCTCAATTGACACCTAAGCATCTTTTTTCTCCATTAATATGCAAGCCCACATGTAAACAATAAATTTCCCAGCTCCTGACCACAGTGGTGATTCAGGCTTGGACATGTGACTCAAGCAGGTTGAGTCCTCACTGGTACTATTCAGCTGGAACCCAAGGGCCCTCTGTGCTCCACGATGTGAATGTGGGTGGCTGGCAAGCTGGAGAGATGGCTACCTTCCATACCAGTTGGAGCAGATATTCACGTAACAGGAAGGGAGCTAAGAGACAGGCAAGGCTGAGAAATAGTGACAGAATGAATCTTGCCTCTAACCGTTTTCTTCATTTGGCCCTAAGGGGTAGGTTCATAATAATAAGCCTAGAAAATTTTCTTTTTGTTTAATCTACATTCTTCAATTACTTGTTAAAAGAAAGCAGAATCATTACTTCATATTAACAAACTTGATCTGTTCAATTATCCTTTTTGTTCTCCAAGCACTTATATTTCAGGAGGCAAGCACTTTAACTATTGCTAAGCTGTTTTATGGCTAAGTTCTTCTTTGGATTGGTAGCTCTTTGCAACCCTAGCCCTACCAAATCTGACCAACATCTAGACACAAATTGAGGCTCTTTTGTTTTCTGTTTATGAAGGAATTCCAATAACAAATAAGATCATAGTTATCCCTACAAATTCAGAAAATTAGCACAAAGATATAATTTATTGAGGATCCCATAGGTGCCATTTTTGTTTGAATTCTCTTTATCAGTTATTTTATTTTACTACTCTGTAAGATATTTTAAAACACTGATAGATTCTGATGATGATGTTATATGATGTTTGTCATTATGATCTATGAGAAAATTTTTGAGTTAAGGAAAATAGTGTTAACAGGTTTTCTCATAAGGTTTATATTTTTTTCTGAATGGTTTCTTAATGGACTGTTAGCTATTAATAAAGTATAACAGTTTTGTTTTTGGTTTTGGTTTTGATTTTTGCTTTTCTATGTTATTATACAGATGGTATATAGAGTGGTTGTGATGATGTAAGGTAAGGAGTACATTTCTTATGTCACCTCTTCCTTCTATATGTGCCTTTTATTATAACTTCCATTATTTAATATTCAGAATAACCCTGTTAGGTGATGCTATGCTTCCCCTCCTCCTCCTCCTCCTCCTCCTCCTCCTCCTCCTCCTCCTCCTCCTCCTCCTCCTCCTCCTCCTCCTCCTCCTCCTCCATGTGTTGGTTTTGGAGCTTCAGCTGAAGGTCTCATGCTCTTGGTTGGTGTTACTCACAGCTGGGGCTCTATCACTTGAACCATGTCTCTAGTTCACTATTTTGCTGGATGAATGGAGATGTAGTCTTGCAGACTTTTCTGCCATATCTAGCATTGGACGGATATCTCCTATGTCTCAGCCTTCTGGGTAGCTAGAATTAGAGGTGCGAGCCATCCCACTGATTCCCAGCTTGTTCTTCATCACCCTTACTCCCATGGAAGGAGGACACAGAAGCTCCAGAATTGAAAGTGATGAGTGTAAATCAGTTTTCTGGTTTTGCTTTTGTTTTCGTTTTATATCAAAACCCTTTGTCCTTTGTCTCACCATTTTGTAGTTCCCCTTTTCTTCCCTGATTCAGATAAATGAATATACAATAGAAAACCCACCGACTGGGAGAAGATCTTCACTAGCCATACAACAGACAAGGGTCTTATATCTAAAATATACTTAGAACTCAAAAAGTTAAATCCTCCAAAAAAATCCTCAAAGGAAAAACAGCCCCGTTAATAAGTGGGCTAAAGACTTGGAGAAATTTCTCTGAAGAGGAAATAAGAATAGCCAATAGACACATGAAGAAATGTTCATCCTCTCTAGCCATAAAAGAAATGCAAATCAAAACAACATTGAGATTCCACCTCACCCCAGTTAGAATGGCTAAAATCATGAACTCTAATAACAGTGACGCTAGAGGGGATGTGGACAGAAGGGAACCTTACTGCATTGTTGGTGGGAGTATAAACCTGTTCAACCACTTTGGAAAGCAGTATGGAGGCTCCTCAAAAGACAACACATATCTTTTATAGCGAGAGAAGTTGAGCATTTCTTCATGTGTCTATTGGCCATTCTTATTTCTTCTTCAGAGAAGTCTCTCTTTAAGTCTTTAGCCCACTTATTAATGGGGCAGTTATTTCTTTGATGATTTGATTTCGGAGAAATTATTTTAGAGTTCTAAGTATATTTTAGATTTGAGGCCCTTGTCTGTTGTATAGCTAGTGAAGATCTTCTCTCAGTCCAAGGGCTTTCTATTCTACCTCACCCCAGTTAAAATGGCTATAATCAAGAAATCTAATAACAAGAGATGTTGGAAGGGATATTGAGGGAACCCTTCCTGTTCTGTTGGTGGAAGTGTAAACTTGTTCAACCACTTTGGAAAGTAGTATGGAGGTTTTTCCAAAGTCTACACATAGAGCTCCCTATGACCCAGCAATCCCACTTCTGGGTATTTAACCAAATGATCACAAACAAGACCATACTAAAGCTACCAGCACAACTATGTTTATCACAGCATTATTCACTATAGGTAAGATATGGAACCAACCCAGATGCCCCTCAATAGATGAGTGGATCAAGAAAATGTGATATAGATACATGCACACACACATACATACACACACACACACACACACACACACACATACATACACACAAACACACACAAAATGGAATTCTTTGCTTCTATTAGAAACAATAGCACCCCATTTGTTAGGAAATGGAAAGACTTGGAAAAAAACATATTAAGTGAAGTGAGCAAGACCCAAAAAAATATAGTCCCCATGGTTTCCCTCATTTGTAATAATTAATATATGTCTAGGATAATCAGATGAGCAGAAAAGCTCAACAGTTAGGTACTTAGGACCATATAAGATGCTAAGGAAGTCAAAAAATTAAATCCCCAACAACAAATCCTCAAAGAAACTTTGGCTCATGGAGGGGGAGGGATGGAGACAGGGCGGGGGGATAGGGGGGAAAGAGGGGAGGGCAGTATGGCCAGGCATGGGGCTGGGGATGGGAAGGGATGGGAAGGAGAAACAAAAGAAGAGGCAACAATGCTTGATAAGAAATGTACTTATTACCTTGCCCATGTAATTGTAACCCCTCTGTACAGTATTTTCACAATAAAAAAAAGAAACAGCTGCTCAATAAATAAGTTGGCTAAAGACTAAAAAAGAAACTTCTCTGAAGAGGAAAGAAGGATGGCCAATAGACACATGAAGAAATGCCCAACCTCTCTAGCCATAAAAGAAATGCAAATCAAAACAACACTGAGATTCCACCTCACCCCAGTTAGAATGGCTATAATCAAGAACTCTAACAACAGATGCTGGAGGGGTTGTGGACAGAAGGGAACCCTACTGCATTGTTGGTAGAAGTATAAACTTGTTCAACCACTTTGGAAAGTAGTATGGGGGTTCTTCAAAAGACTCCACATAGAGCTCCCCTATGACCCAGCAATCCCACTTTGGGGCAAATACCCAAATGATCACAAACAATACTATACTAAAGCTACCAGCACAACCATGTTTATTGCAGCATTATTTGCCATAGCTAAGATATGGAACCAACCCAGATGCCCTTCAGTAGATGAATGCATCAAGAAAATGTGGTATATATATACAATGGAATTCTATGTCTCCATCAGAAAGAATGACATTGCCCCATATGTTAGGAAATAGAAAGACTTGGAAAAATTAAGTGAAGTAAGCCAGGCCCAAAGAAACATAGGCCCCATGGTTTCCCTTATTTGCAAAAACTAGTATATGTCTGAGACAAGTAGAAAATGTCAGATAAGTTGATGTTAGGCAAAATGAACCCCAAGATAGGGACTCAAATGGTTTTTCTTTCTTGCTATTGTTTCTAACATATTTATAAGATGATTTCTTTTCTGCTTTGCATGTTCCTCCCCCACAGTATAACCCCTGTTTTCACTGTATTTGATGTTGGTATAATTTGAGGAGGGGAAGGGAAAAAACAAATTGTTTAAATAGGGATACAGGTGGACCCATTGAGACGTACAAGGTGTTATGTCAAAAAACCAACTTTACAACTTTGGCGGAGGTGGAGGAAAGGGGGAAGGGAGGGCAGGGATGGTAGGGGAAACAGAGGAGGAGGCAACAATGCTTGATAAGAAATGTACTCATTACTTTGCTCATGTAATTGTAACTCCTCTGTACAGTATTTTCACAATAAAAAAACTTCTTAATAAAAAAAATAAAGACGATGCTTAATAAGTAGGCACCCATGGCTCACGCCTGTAATCCTAGTTACTCAGGAGGCTGAGATTGGAGGATCGTGGTTCAAAGCCAGCCTGGGCAGGAAAGTCCAGGAGACTCTTATCTCCAATAAACCACCAGAAAACTGGAAGTGGCACTGTGGCTTAAGTGGTAGAGCACTAGCCATGAGCTGAAGAGCTAAGGGATAGCACCCAGGGCCAGAGTTCAAGTCCCACACCAGACCAAAAAAAAAATGATGATGATGATAAATGAAATAACCCAAGATATGGACACAAGAGGTCTTTTATTGTTTTTAATGTACTATATTATTTTTTGTTTCTTTTGTATAGTCTTCCCCCTATGGCATATCCCCTGTTGTCACTGTACTTGATTTTTAGTACCCTGCATCTTGTATATACATTTTTTTAATTTGAGGAGGGGAAGGGGAATAACAAAACACTGAAACAAGGACACAGGATGACCCATTGCAATAATGATACCTACAAGACAGTATATTGGAAATAAACTTTACAAGTTTGGGGGGGGTGAGTAAGGGAATTGGGGGAGGGAAGGGATAGTGTGAGAACAACAAGGGAGGGGTTAACAATGCTTGACAAGAAATGTACTCATTGCCTTACTCATATAACTGTACAGCAGCTTTACAATAAAATAATTTTTTAAAAAGACAACATATAGAGCTTAAGCAATCCTACTTCTGGGCATTTACCCAAATGACCACAAACAAAGCCATACTAAGGCTACCAGCACAACAATGTTCACTGCAGCATAATTTAACATAGCTAAGATTTGGAACCAATTCAGATACCCTTCAGTTGATAAATGAGTCAATAAAATATGATATATATATATATATATATATATACATATATATAAATTCTATGCTTCCATCAGAAAGAATGACACCTCACCATTTGTTAGAAAATGGAAAGACTTGGAAAAAATCATATTGAGTAAAGTAAGCCAGATCCAAGGAAACACAAATCCTATGGTTTCCCTTGTTTGTAATAATTGGTATATGGCTAGGATAGTCCTAGCAGATGAGCAGAGTACCTTAATAGCTACGTACATATGACCATATAAGATGATGCTAGAAAAATGAACTCCAAGACATGGACACAAGAGGTTTTCCTTTATTGTTGTTATATTTAATGTATTATATGATTTGTTTTTTCTTTTGTGTTTTTTTCCTATGGTATATCCCCTGTTGTCACTGTATTTGATTTTGGTATTATATATATGATGTATATATATATTTTCTATAATATAGAATATATATATATATATATATATATCTGAATTCGGTAAGGGAAGGGGAACCACTAAATGATGAGACCAAGAACAAAGGGGAAACCAATGTAACATCGATACTCACAAAACAATGTGTTGGAAATGATCTGTATAACTGGAGGTAGAGGGTTAGGGGAAGGGAAAGTGGGAGAAAAATGAGGGAGGGGTAACAAATTTGTCAAGAAATATACTCACTATCGTACTTATATAGCTTTAACCTCTCTGTACATCACCTTGACAATAATGTTTAAAAAATACCCTCTGGTTTTGTTGGTAGGCACATGTTTCAATACCAGGAAAACTTTCTGCAAAAGATATCTGAAAATATTTCCAGGCTGGAGAGGTTTGAAGACTGACTCTAAGATAAAACCACTCCAGTGAAATCCTTTAATAGCCATGAAAGATGATCAACTTGAAAATTCAGTCTTTCTTATGCATTTGTTTTTGTTATTAAGACATTTAATTCCCCTTTTCCGAACTCATTGGAAATAGTTGCAAATGAGGGGAGACATGTCCATGATGTACTGCCTAATGTATGAGTTGTTTCCTATTTCTCCACATTGTTCACTTTGACCAGCACTGTGCTTGGTATCAATAGAGTTTGAAGGGTGCCCTTAATTAGACCATGTTAAAAAGTCATTTTCCAGTTACTGAAGGTTTATTTGCTAATTCTACTTAATGAATATTCAGCAACCAACTCATATGTTTTATCTTTTTAACAAGAGAAAAAGAAATCAAAGCCAATAATCAGTGCTCGTTGGCAAATGCAAACCTAAATTATTGATTCTCCTGATGTAAAATTCAAGTAAAATTATTTCAGGGCAATTGTGCAAAAGAACCTGTGAACTTTATGAGAAACACAAATGAAATAGGAAGAACCACCTTAAAGCATCTGTGGGTCATAAACTAGTTTGAAGGAGGTCAGGGTTGACCAGCAAACTTTGGACCAGGAGACTGATGCAGAACTTTATGGCTAGCAAGCTGAGAGCCTTTGCACTGGTTTGGAAATCAAATTGCAGTGAGATCAAGAAGGCTCCTATATGTCCCCAAGATATTCAACCCACCCATGAAAAAAAGGGCAGGCCAGAGACCATGCTCTGTTCAGAACTTTATTTGGAATCATGGCAGAGACAGCTGGAAAGATGTGGTGCCATGTGGGCAGAAGGTAGATAAATCAAAGCCAGTTGCAGAGGATTTCCCATTGGAACAGTTTATTACCTGGGAAACTTAAAAATAATAAAAAGAAATCTTTTGGGAAGAAACTCTTGTTTGTAGGCTGTTGTGAAAACACACACACACACACACACACACACACACAAGACCCAGTAGTTTGAAGTAAAAATGATTCCTTCAGAGTGTAGAGGGAATAAAGTGACAGACAGACAGGGTGAAAGAGGTCGACCATTTCTCCTCCATCTCATTGAAACACTCAGTCTGTAGAGAGAAGTAGGAAGTACATGACTTAATTCTTAACCTCCTAGGGTAAATAGGTCACTAGAAAGGACTCTCCCCCTCCTAGGTACCAGATATTGACATGCTGTAAAGAATTGATTTACTCCTAATTAACATGTAAAAGAACCTAAAGTACAAATCCTCCTCCCAGAAGAATACATTTGAATCATCTCAAGTGTACTGGTTTATCACAATGCTGGGGCCCACAGAGGAAGAAGCCTGGGAGCTCACTTTAATGGGCAATGTCTAGAAATTAGTACTTACTCAACAGTTATGGGATTAATAATCTGTGAGCATCTACTGTGTGTCACGTGCTATAGCAAGCGCCTTAATAGTGTCTCACTCTTAACATTATTGCTCTTAGGGCTGCGTGGCTGCTTGTGGCAGACTTCTGAGCACTGTAAGATGAGTGACAGCATCCTGGCCTCCATTCAAGAGTGCAGGCAGACCCACCCTCCCTCCCTGCCTTCAATTGAGGCAACTGAAAAAGTTTCCAGGTACTGCCAAATGTCTCCTGGGGGAGCAATGGGGCTTCCATTTAGGGACCATTTTGCAGAGACACATATCTGAGAGGACACTGAACTTGATGAAATTTTGCTAGCTAGCCCATGGTCATAAAGCTAGTAAAAGACAAAAGTAGGCTTTGCATTTTGGTAGCTATGACTTCAACCATAATTCCTGTTCCTTCATTGTGTGACATTTCCATGGAATTCTATCTTTGTGAGAGGAGCTTACCAACCATCCCATTAACAGTAAGTTGACAAAGCAGCCCAGGGAAAAAGAGAGAAGGAAAATGAGTTGTCCTTTCCCATTGTGAAATGGGAAGAACATTTCATTTTCACTAGTCTGCCTTCAGATCATCACAGAAGTCAAACGTGAAGAATTTAGAAGTTCTTCACAGGCCTGTATTTCTGCTAATTGGTCACTAATTAATTATTTCTCTTTTAATTAGGGTTTGAAAATGGGATAAAAGTGGAGCTAAGCCAATATTTTCCATATTTACTAACCACGACCTTTATTAAGATTAGACAATAAGAATAGACATTAAATTCCATGTTTTCTCATCTATCAGAATTATATTATGTCCTTTTTAAGGAAGTAAATGGACCCAGAAAAATTATGTTAAGTGAAGTAAATCAGGCTCAGAAAGACAAACATTACATGATTTTTCTCATACATGGAACTTTAAAATACAAACAAACATAACAACATATACAGAGATGTATGCATATATACACAAACAAACTGATTAACAGATGTTACATTTAGGGAGGAGTCCAATGGTGTAAATCCTCTGAACAACTAACAAACTGCTTAACAGAATAAATGCCAGGCATCAGAAACAATTTTTTGGAAGGGGGCACAAATGGAGGGAAGGTGAGCAAATGCTGTCATTATATTCAATGTATATTACATAAAAATTGAACTATCTGCCTTGAGGATAGGGAAGGGAGAGAGAAAATTGTTGAGAATCATGGAAGGGGTGAAATTGATCAAGATGCGTTGTACTCAATTCATTGTATCTGATTTATAGAACTGAAACCTTTTTGAACAACTTCTTAATAATTAAAAATATACATGCCATGTGTTGGTCTGTGCAGTTTCTTCACAGACTGCCCCCCTTTGAAGAAGACTCTCCATTTATATTTTGCAGGAAAGTAAACCAAAGAACAAAGAGTTTAAGCAACTCAACATTTCTTTAAAAGATGGAGTGGTGATGTGGAGTAAACATTCTGACTCAAGAGTTTCTGTAGAGAGTTAAGCAGTCATGTCCAGTCCTTCAGAACTTGGATTTATAATGAAAGATTTTATTTTTATTTTTCACTTGGTGCTAGTCCTGGGACTTGACCTCAAGGCTTGGGTGCTGTCCCTGAACTTTTGTGCTCAAGGCTAGTGCTCCACCCCACAAGCCACAGTTCTACTTCTGGCTTTTTTGTAGTTTACTGGGGATAAGAGCCTCAAGGACTTTCCTGCCCAGGCTAGTTTTGAACAGACATCCTGAGATCTCAGCTACCTCAGTGGCTAGGATTACCAACTAGTGCCCAGATAACAAATGTTTTTTTGTATAAGGTAGAAAACTAGGTGATTTCATTTATGCCCAGCATGATTGCAGTGCCTAGACATATTCAAGGCCCATTGAATAATGATGGGTCTTTAAAAAATAATTACTTTTTATACTGAGTTTGCTAAGATTAACATTAATCATAGTGTGTGAATGTTTAAAAGAAAACTCAGTGCAAATACCTGTATAGAACTCCAGATTATTCAGCTTTTATTTCAGTATGCATTCTATCCTAAATCCATCTTCATATTATTTAACTAGTATCTCTACTATGTACTCTCATCATAAACTCTCTACTGAAGAACTGATGTATTTGTATAGATATTTAGAGAAACAGTCCTGATGCACATGCTTATTAATAAAAACACTGTTAAGAAAAGGATCCATTAAAAAAAGAAGTCTTCTCTTGGCTTTTCTGGGAAAATGCTTTCCGTGCTTGACCTATAATAACACTAAGTTCAATTGAGGACTCTTGCAAGAACTCATAAATTGTGCACTGCAGTGACAGTTTCTTGTTAACCTGTTAGATAAGAGTCATCTGTTATTTAAAACCTAATGGCCAGGCACAAGCAGTTTATGCCTATGATCTTAGCTATTCAGGTAGTTGGGATTTGAATATTACAGTTTGAAGCCACTCTAGACAAATCTGAGGGACTCTTTTCTCCAATTCACTAGCAAAATGGCTCAAATGGTAGAACGAGTGACAAGGTGAAACTCTGAGTTTAAGCACAGTGTTATCACACTCACAAACACAAACACACCCACATCACATGAATTACATAAAGGTAAATAATTTCATAAGACTTCCTGATTCCCTCTGATACAAATAAATACTCCTCAAGCATAGAACCTACGAGAAAAATCTATGCTTACTTTGCATAATATATTCTTTTTAAATAGTTTGATAGGTATAACTTACGAGCAGTTCCCAGAGTCCTGCCCAAATTAATGAGCACTAATAATCTCTAAACCAGAGGAGATAAAAAAATAATAACATAGGCCTGCAACAACCATGGGGAAGTTAGAGAGATAGATATTGGAGTATTGTCTACATTTCTGGGGTCTATTAATGAAGTATACTCCCTCTGTATATATATGATAAAATACTCAGCAATATCCTTTAGTTTTTAACGTTTGGGGAAAAGGTGATAAAAAATAGATAATAAAAGAAACAAAGAAGAAGCATTGTATAAAGAAACTAGGTCTGCTGGCTGGACTTTTCACTTTATTCTCTCTCTCTTTTGATCAGACCAGATTTTTTTTCTCAATCCACCTTGTTCACTTGAAGGACAACAAGAAATACTGAAATAATGTGTTTTGGAACTCCAGAGTTAGGCAAGGTTTCTATCAGAACATTGCATTAGTGGTTATTGAAGTATTGAATTTAGAATCTAATATTGATCACTAAACTGATGAAGAGAAAAGGCAAATGAAAAGAGTAAGAGGAGGAGCCATGAGAAAAACGGGAGATTAAGCAATACAAATGCTCACACCAATGAGTAAGAAAGAAAATAGAAGACTGTAAAAGAAGCAATTTCATTGCTGAATGAAAGAGAAATGATAGAAAAATCATAGAGATAAAATAAGAAATGCTGGAGGGAGGGAAGCAGAATCAGGTTTCCAAAAGATTTGGAAAACATATGAAAGGAACCAGAGAAGTATTTTAGGAAAATAAAATTCTCTATAATATACTTCCATGGCACCTAACATGGCTTCAGGGAGTAGGGCAGTCTTTCTGGAGGAAGTAGGCTCTGGATTTAAACGGGATGAAGAATAAATAGATGTTAATGAAGGAGAAGTGCCTATAACGATTGTGTGAGATATCAAGTAGAGTGGGTAATAGCTGAGGTTATAAAGCATCCAAAGTCTACTGAATTTAGGGATCTAAGAAGAGTTCATGAGTAGTTTATCAGTGACAAAGATAAGAGATAGGTAGAGCTAGATTATACATTCTACACTGAAGAACCACTGGACAGAAATGAGATGAGTGTTTAAAAGTGGATAGTAATAGAAAAGGAAAAGTGGAAATCGGGTGCAGTGGCTCAGACCTGTAATCCTGGAGACAGAGATGGGAGGACTGTAGTCCAGCCTATGCAAAGGGAAGTTTTAGAGATTCCATCTCAACCAACGTCTGAGTGGTGTGAGGCACACCTGTTATTTAACTATGGGAGCAGAACCATGGTTGAGTCCAGTGGCTCATGGAAATGCATAAATAAAAGGATTACAGTCTCAGCAGACCTAGGGATAATCTGAAATCCTACCTCAAAAATCACCAATGCACTGGGTGCTGGTGCCTCACATCTGTAATCCTAGCTACTAATGAGGCTGAGATCTGAGGATTGCAGTTTAAAGCCAGGGCAGGAACGTCCATGAGACTCTTATCTCCAATAAAACCACCAGAAAACAGGAAGTGGAACTGTGGTTCAAGTGGTAGAGTGCTCACCTTGAGCTGAAGAGCTCAGGGGCAGAGGCCAGGCAGAGGTCAAGTCCCACAACTGGCAAAAAAAAAAAAAAAAATCACCAATGCAAAAAGAGGCTGGAGTCATGGTTCAAGTGGTAGAGCCCCTAAATGCAAGGTCCCTGAGTTCAATCTCCGGTTCCACCCAAAAAAGGGAAAAAAATGTGAAACAAAGAAGTTGGAGTCCATTTAGGAAGCTGGTAAAATAATAACTTTTGAAATGCAAAGAAGGAGCCACAGATTGAAGAACTTTTCAAGAGGCAGAAGTTTTATATGTTGCTAAGAGGAGGAAACAGTTGTTAAGAATGCTCCAATAATAACAATAACAATAACAACAATAATAACAGCAGTAATAATAATAGTAACAGTAATAAAGAATGCTCCTAAGCTGGCTGCTGGTGGCTCACGCCTGTAATCTTAGCGATTCAGGAGGCTGAGATCTGAGGATCTCAGTTCAAAACCAGCCAGGACATCAAGGTCCATGAGACTCATTTCCAATAAACCACCAGAAAACCGGAAGAGGCACTGTGGCTCAAGTGGTACAGCACAGTGCCCAGGCACAGAGTTCAAGCCCCATGACCGACAACAAAACAACAACAACAAAAAGAATGCTCCTAGAAGTTCTTGGCTTATGCAGCAGATGCCCAGCACATTCATACTTTCTCTGAAATAACAAACTTGGAAGAAGAAGATGTCAGGGAGGTGGGAAGGGGAAGGAAGAAGAAAAGGAATTCAATTTAGAAATTGTTGGGGCCTACAGAACATCTAAGTTGATAAATTCTGTCTGTCTGTCTGTCTGTCTGTCTCTCTCTCTCTCTCTCTGTAAATTCTATTTCACATTCACTCCCTCCCCACTAGAATTCCATAAAAGCCCTTTTATTCAAAATGGGTGACATGCTTGTGTCCACTCAATTATGCAGAATGTAGAATAGCTGTCACTTATGTAGGAGATTTAACTTCACTCTTGTGCTAACATTGTCTTTCATTAGGCTATAGATTATAATAAGCTCATAAAAAGTAAGGTGCCAATTTTAAGAGAGTTGCTAGCAGAAGACTGTGTTCATTTCACAAAGATTTGAGCCCAGCCATAACTTAGCAGGAGATGGGCAATTATAGTATCTTCTATTTGTGTAACACTAATTATTAGGTTATAGAATGTTTTGCATTTTGGGAGTCATTTAATCCTCCTATCCATTCACTCATTTCCCACATATTCTATAGGTCATGGTAACACAGCTGACCACCGGAAGGTTACATCCTATCCCAAGCCAATAAAAAATAGTAAAATTTCAAGTAGTACTGAGGTCTATGAAGACAATACAACAAGATGCAAGGACGAATGGGGGTGGGGAAATTGTAGGCAGTGGGTTGGCCAGGTGACAGCTCTATGGAAAATGACATTATCTCTGAGAAAAACTGTTCAAAAGAAACCAATCTCTAGAGATTGGGTAGGATTCATTACTGGAAAGAGCAATAACAGATACAAAGGTAGTGAGGTGTATGAATATGGCATTTATAAACAAGAGAAATCTGGCTTAAAATTGGATCAAACTGGACTTGAGGAATGGTGGAATATATTAAAGTCAGCGATATGAGCTAAATACCGGGCCACAAAGGTCATATTCAAGATGCAGAATTTAAAATCAGCACAAAAGCAAGAAAATTGCATGATTTTATTGAGGCTTTCTGAGGATGTGCTCTAGAGATTGGATAATAGGTGAAAGAGAAGGAAGTGCAGAACGGGTCAATCACAGATGTCCAGAAAAGAGGATATGGTGATTTCTAGAGATGAAGATGGAGAGAGATTAGGGAAAATCTGAAATTGGTAGCCTTGTTCCTCTTTCACAGATTAGGAACATGAGGCTGCTAGATTGGCTATCCAATTCCTGAGATCCACATCTCCAAAAGAGATCCTTTATTTGATGAAGATATTCTCCTCGTCTTCTCACTGTCTGCACTCACTCTTCCTGATGCACACCTGCTGGGGTTGTTTGACTTCACAAACTAGAGTCTGGAGTTTAATTCTACAATCAGGAAGCATTATATTGTTTGTAAACAATGTCAGACTATGATAAATATGCATCCTGTTTAATGACTGCCTTCCCATGTGCTGTCTTAGTGTTCTCATTTCCATTATCCTGTCACATCTTAATACCTGATTGTGTGTTCTGTACAGCAGGGAGAAATAAAATAGCTGCACACACATTGAAATGCAAGAAGAAAACCCTATAGCCTCATGGGTTCTCAGGAGCAGGAGACAAACCTGAAGTTAAACACCAACAGGCTCACAGTGTGTTCAGATTTATATCATGCCTTCTCTTTAAGTATTAAGTTTTTAGTCAAGGGATAGGGCTCCTAATAGATTTCAGTTACAGCCCCAGCCACTGAAGCTGAATTAATAAGCAAATAGTAAACTAAGTTCCATTAAAGTTTAAGAAACATGGCTCCTCCTTTCCTCTTCTCCCCTCCTTTCCTTTTCTCTCACCTCCTGTCCTCTCCTCTTCTCTCCCTTTCCCCCCTCTCTGTTCCTCTCCTCTCTTCTTTCCCTATTAGCAGTAGAACCAAGGAGTCATTAGTTAGTAAACATTCTGGGAATAGAGTCCTTTTATCTATAGAATTGCAGCCTTAGCATCAGAATTCTTGGAACAGAGGAATAATTCTCCCTATGGTCTATCAAACACCTACAATTCACATATGGCATTACACAGGTATCATATAGCTCAAGCTACAGGTGGTGTATGAGAAAGGCAGTTTTTCACAGGGGGAATGGGGACAAATCAGAAAAAGATCAGATAAACTTCAGTATGAATCCTGCTTCTGTGGCTGAACACTTGGGTGATGGGAGTAAGCTGCCAAAAGTCAGTGTGTTCACCTGTGACACAGGTAATAGCAGAACCTGGCCTGCAAGCTTGCTTGAGACGTAAGTGCAGAGTTCTTGGCTTGGTGCTTGGCTTCTGAAAACCACTTGAGTAAGCACGCTTCTTGTTACCATTACTTCTCATGATCATTACTAAACTTCCAGTTTCATTAGAGCTAGTCAGTTGTTCTCACTCAAAGAGAATGAGTTTGCATTCACAATGGGAGCTTTTTCACAAGTAGAGGACTCATATTTGTTTTATTGCAATCCATGTGGCAGTGGGGGTGCAGGGATAGCTGGCCTACGTTTCTTGAGGAAAGGCTTTTACACATCTGGACAGTTGTTCTGCTCCAATCACAGACTAGTATTGACATGCTCTATGGCTTTAGCTAACTTCCTAAAATCCCTACATTATCATTGACCTATATATGCCTACTACTAGTTTCTTCATACCAAATGAAAAGGCTAATGAAAACATGGGGCAAAATATACATAATATCATAGCATCAGAGGTAGAGTTCATATCACTGGTGTTATCACAATTCTCAGTCTGCACTTGGGCCTCCTGGGTGCTGGATTTTCCTAATCAGGACACAGTAGGCTCTGGGTATGTTTTAGTCTCTGCTTAATTATATCTTACCACTCCTTGTTTTACTCTTTAATGTTTGTATATTGAGTTTCTTTGCCTCATTGAGTTTATTCAGATTGCTCTTTCTGCCTTGAAAAGTTCTTCCCTCTTTTCTCTGCCCTGGTAACATGACAATGCCCAGGTAAGAGGCATTTGGGGTTCTTTTTCAATTTTTTTATTTTTTGTACATATTTTATTGTAAAAATACTGTACAGAGGGGTTACAGTTATGTGAGTAAGGTAGTGAGTACCTTTCCTATCAAGAGCATTGTTACTTCCTCCTTTGTTTTTCCCCTACCATCCCTTCCCTCCCCACCTCCCTGACTTCTCCCTCCCCTCCATCTCCGAAGTTGTAAAGTCTGTTTTCAACATAGTGTCTTGTACATCTCATCGTTACAATGGAACAACCTGTATCCTTATGTAAGTATTTTGTTTTTTCCCTCCCCTTCCCTAAACATTTTGGTTTCTTTCTCCACAATGTCTCTTGATTTCCTCCATATCTAACCCAAGCCCTGAATGCTGTTAATGAGCTCTCTACCCCACCATTTGTGAGCCTGCATTAAGCTCTAAGCCCTTACCAGCAGGGTGATGGTCTCCAGTCTCCAGTATTTGATTTGTAAGAGCTACCTCACCCCTGTCATTTGCATAAGCAAATAAGTGAAATGACTTAATTGATTAAACTGTGATTACAGATGTATTAAGTACTCATTACATTTGAATACATACAGTCCAGTGATAATTGCTTTGCAGTCTCAAGTTCATATTTCATCCAAGTGTATCTTAATTTGTTTCCTCTGTTACCTCAATTGAAGCTTAAACTTGTCTTCTATCAGTACCTACTTAGATGTTATATTTAGAAATTTTCTGCATTTACCCTCAGCTTATATCTTAACTTCTCTATAAGAATCCTACAAGACATTATGTTGAAAACGAACTTTACAACTTGGCGGGGAGGGAGGGAGGAGTTGAGGAGGTGGGGAGGGAAGGGATGGTATGGGAAAAACAAAGGAGAAGGTAACAATGCTCCATAGGAAATGTACTCATTACCTTACTCATGTAACTGTAACCCCTCTGTAAAATATTTTTACAATAAAACACATAAAAAAGAATTTTATAATGTAAGAACAACAACAACAGAGAATTGTATAATATAAAATGAGACAATGTTTATGAAGAGACAGTTTCAGATTATCTCTTTTCTCAAATATTCATCAGTATAGTCAATTAATACAAGAGGATTTGTATTATTTATTTGGTGCTTTTTTGTTTCCTACCAGAAAATGGGGGCATAATCTGCAAGACAGTAGTTTCATGTACAATCACTGTGGATCAATCAAGAAAGAAAAAGTAAAAAGACAGTGTTGTCAAAAGGGATCCAAAAGCCTGGTCTTGCCCAAAGATAAATTATTCAGCCAAAAATACATTCAGAAGTTAAATGGAATCTCTGAGTTGTGCATTAAGAAAATGAATGGTAAACACCAGACTATAGCAATTTACTTTCCTCAACTGAATGAGAAATAGGAAAAAGTTTGATATCTAAATTGCTTTATAATATGCTCTTAATGAGGCTAGTCTTGGATAAATCATCTGTGTGTGTGTGTGTGTGTGTGTGTGTGTGTGTACAGTGAGGCATAGAAAAGAACAAATTGATACAGCCAGTCAGAAGTACATAGCTAGTGTGCATAGAAACGGGTTGTGTTAAAAAAAATATGGTTTTCAATTAAAGGTCAAAAATAGTGTTCTATTCCCATGCTAAGATAGAAGTGGAAGCAACATTAGAAATACTCAAAGAATAATGAATTCTAGTTTCCTTTTAAAATATATATTGTATTAGTCTACTCTTATCTAGACAATAGGTCAAAAGATCACAGTGGATTGGTAAAACCATGAATAGCAAGTTCCACGCTCAATTTACAGCTTTTTCCAAATACATACAGGTGGTAAAGTTAATTTACAAATTAGACATAGTAAGAGACTAACAGTAAGAACTAATAACACAATAGTGTTTTGGAGCCACTATTGAGTAAAACAGAAGTGACTTGAAAATAAACACTGTTTTAATGCCATGTATTAAGTGATGGAACCATCCCTTGAGTTTTCTTTGAACTTTCTTCTCTGGCTTCCCTACTTTGTCTTCTCTTGGTCCCTAAATTATCGACCACTGTGATCTTTACCAAAGCAAGAAGAGGCAAGTAACAAGTGCTCCTCTAACTAAAATGGAATGTGCCTCTCGTTTTTTAGGTGATGCTGGAGTATCACACTGGAGTGATCCCTAAATAGGGAATAGGGATTGTAATTCTGACTAAGGAAAAGGAAGAAATCTAACACTTGGGAAGTAAAGATCCATGTGGAAAGCAAAGAGATTTAGATTCCCCTGCATGCCTCTATCTCATGTTCCTTAGTTGAAAGGAAGTAGGAAGAGCCTTCTCTTACTCACAGGGAGAAGCTGGAGTTGGGGTTACTAGAGACAGCTAGGAGCCATGACTTCCGAACGACTTTGGAAACAGCATTTTCTACCAATCATCTCAAAGCTTGTTATCTTTCTTGCGATTGTTTCTAACATATTTACAAGATGATTTCTTTGTTGCTTTGTATGTCCCTCCCCCACGGTATAACCCCTGCTTTCACTGTATTTGATGTTGGTATAATTTGTGAAGGGGAAGGGAAAAAACAAATCATTTACATAGGGATACAGGGGGACCCATTGCAACAATGAGATGTACAAGTCTGTTATGTTGAAAACGAACTTTACAACTTTGGTGTGGGGGGGGGGGAGATGGGAAGAGATGGGAAGGGATGGGAAGGGAAAACAAAGGAGGAGGCAACAATGCTTGATAAAAAATGTATTCATTACCTTGCCTATGTAATTGTAACCCCTCTGTACAATATTTTCACAATAAAAAAAAGCAAGCTTCAAGATTTTTGTGTCTTTCGTCTATTGCTATAGCTCCACTGTCTGTAAGACTTTGCACATGTAAACACCAATCCAAAGTTTTCTGTTTAGTAAATGAAATCTATTATTACACTGGCTGTGGCCATAATATGTCTATCAATCTAATACAGTCCAGGATTTCTTAGGTTGAATGGCTTTTTTTCAGGTCTAAATTCTCCAGAGCAGCCATCAACTATTGAAAAGTATAGCCTATTTCTTGAAGGGGAAAAAAATAAAATCCAGCAGTTTTTACCTAGTATCCTTACTTTATACTGTTCTTAGAATGATGAGTATAGAAAATTATAACAAAGGAAAATCCAACACTTTTTCTAGGAAGAATATCCAGCATTTTGATGAGAATTATATCCCAAAGATCTGTGTGTATATCTCTCAAGAGCAGAGAACATGTTTACCATCTAACACAATTCCAATGATGTCATGGAGTTCCAAACCAATGTTGGGTTTTCTGACTGCACCCTCCCAGGAGCAGCTCAGAAAAGGAAGGGAAAATGGAGTCCTCACTTGACTTGCTCACTTTGAACATTCCATATGGGACTCAGGATCCACACAATCTCAGGTATTTAAAAAGGAACACATCTCAAGCAGAACGTTGACTTCAGAATGTAGGAACCACAGAATATGATGTGACAGTTCTGGGGGCTATAATAAGAAAAGCAGCAACAGCCCCTTTACCCTATTTTGGGATGTTCGCAATATTTTAGTGCCTTAAAAATGCAGGCTTATTTTTTTGTGCATTTACTTTTTGCTACAATGAGAAATTCTATATAGACTATGTAGTGCAGGCCTAATGCTTCTTACAAAGTATTAAAATGTAGCCTAACCCAGATAAAAACCAAATTCTTGATTTGATGAAACAAACTCATAAATGGAAGAAAAATCACTCTGTTCCACTAGGGTAGGGAAGCAATGATAATAGGATATAGGATGATGCATTCCTTCTCAAAGCTGAGTTGCCAAAGTGAAGGAAACTTCAAGTATGGAATCTCAAATCTTCCCATTCAAACAAGTAACGATTTCTGAAAGCTGTGAAGCCCAGTTATGAATTTAATGACAAGGGATCATATGAGAAGGTATCTCATCAATGTTTAAAATGTGGTCCATTCATAAGTTATGCATCTTCTTGAAAATTTTGCTGTAATTAGATTCACTATTATGTGAATATTATCAGGGGCAAGAAATAAGAATAGTTTTAGAAGCTGGGTGCTGGTAGCTCACACCTGTAACCCTAGCTACTCAGGACGCTGAGATCTGAAGATCATGGTTCAAAGCCAGCCCAGGAAGGAAAGTCTAAGAGATTTTTATCTCCAATAAAATCACTCAGAAAACCAGAGGTGGCACTGTGGCTCAAGTGCAAGAGCACTCTCCTTGAGCTAAAGATCTGAGGGACAGCACACACAGGCCCAGAGTTCAAGCCCCACAACTGACCAAAAAAAAAAAAAAAAAAGAATAGTTTTAGAAATGAAAAGTCAATCCTCTCCTAGAAAATATGGAGAACCCACATCATGTTCCTGAGACAAAAACAAAATCTATAAAACAAATTTTATGCAGATTTCTTGTTCTTGAATACTTTTTTATAATAGGATATATGGATGGTCTTGAAAAAATTTGTTCCTGGAACGAAAGGACTAGTGTCAAGTTGGACATATAGCTTCCCAAATGCTAGTTTTGCAGCAAAATAGTGCATAGGATACGGATGAAAGATAACCATAAAACAAAATCTCATGTATGTGCTTAAGGATACTTAGTGATGATTTTTCCAATGTGGCTAAAAGAATACTGGGGCAATTTTCTCATCAAACAACTCCAAAGTCGATTAATCATCCTTTGTCCCATTCATCCCTTGTGCCATCCCCCAAATCTATTGATTCTGACTGTGCTCAATGTTACACTGACAGACTAGCCATGAGACAACTTTGGAGTCATCTCTGATCCTTTAGAGAAATTAACTCCTGCAAAGGGTTGGTACATCTTATAAATATCAGTCCTAGACTAAGTCCAGGCTAAACCCAATTGAGTAGATATCTGTTATAGGCTTTGGTATTAGAATGTTGATATTGACAGTCCTCCCTGCCAAATAACTTTTTCTTCACTTTCTGGTCAAGAAATTCTATCATGATGAAAATAATAACAAAAATGATGCTATACAATACTAAATAGTTTATTAGAGGACTTTTATATAGCTACAATACATTATAATACTTCTCTTTGAAATAAATGAAACTATCTTCAATTTGCTAAATGAGCAGATTGAGATTCAGCTTAAAGGCACTTTCCAAGTTTTTCAATTAATGTGGACCTCTGACACTAAATCCCGTCATCTTGTTTATTTTTTTTGGGTCCGGTCGTGGGTCCTGAACTCTGGGCCTGGGCGCTGTCCCTCAGCTCTTCAGCTCAAGGCTAACGCTCTACCACTTGAGCCACAGCGCCACTTCCGGCTTTTTTCTTTTTGCTTATGTGGTGCTGAGGAATCGAACCCAGGGCCTCATGCATGCAAGGCAAGCGCTCTACCACTGAACCACCTTCCCAGCCCCCCATCATTATTTTTAAGGTGTATTGTCCTCCAAACTTTCCTACCAAAATTCATGCAGATTATAAGACATCTTGGTATGATGAGCAGACACTGACAACTTAGGATAAAGTAGCTTCTTTCCAGCTTAAAGGTTAGAGGAAGACTTGAGGAAGGGGATGTGTTTCCAATCACTTTTGACAGGAGAAAGCTGATCAGAATAGGAACTCCCTGAAGGCTGCTTGGATAAATTCAGTAGAGGACTCTGGCCAGGGAGACTGGGCATGGCTAGGTAGAAGGGAGATGAACGCCAAGAGTCTGGTGTAATGATTCAAATATGAATCATTGCAATTTTTAATCTGCTTCAGATGCCTTCTTTGTAAGGATCATTGCCCTAGAGATCTACAAAGGTGATGCCAAATGTTTTGTCTTCATTGAAGACTACAGTTTATAATACATTCCTTGCTTCATTCCCATACATAGCAACATTAGACTGAATGAATGCCTTCACCACTTCTTCTAGGATATACTGCATGTAGTCTTATTATTTCTCAAATAATGGACTATCAAACATCTGACACTTCAGAGAAAAGCAGTGTCCATTTCTGTCAGTTCATGGGGTAGTTCCAGAGAGTCCAGTGTGCTGTTGATTTTCTCTCCCTCTCTTTTCCTCCCTCTCTATCTCCCTCCCTCTCTTCCCCTCTCATTCTCTCTCTAACATAGTATTACTAGACAAACTTTAAGTAATAAATCTTTACTGCTTTCTGGTTTTACTTACTTCTTTGATTGACAATCCTATTCCTTTACAATGACTTAAATTTTACAGAACGGTTTAAAACTGAGATTATGATCATTTGCCACATATCCAGTTTCACAATTATGCTATGTTCAATGTGCCTTAGTACCAAAAGTGCCTCTTGGAAGGTGAAAGAGATATGTTTTAATGTGTGTGTGTGCATGCGTGCATGTGTGCATGTGTGTGTGCAAGCATGTTGTGTGTGTGTGTGTGTGTGTGTGTGTCTGCTCATTTCTACTCATTTTGACCTATTTAGAAACAGACAAAGCATTAGATGGAAGAGGAAGAGCCTATTAGTTGTGCCAAAGAGATCAGCCCAGGAAAAATTAATATGCTATGACTAACACAGTTTCCCGCCTATGAAATCTTTCCATTGCTCTCCTGCTCTTAAAAATTGACACTGCTGAAGAAGTTGTCTGAGGTCCTCCTTACAGATAATGAGTAGGGATGCTGAAGAAAAGTTTGTGAGAACACCTGAGTCTGAGGCCCGATGTTGAAGAAATGAGACTACAGTTCTAACTTGCCTGGGGAAATGCAGTGCATTCATGTTCCAAGTACAAAGCCCCTCAAACTCACTTTGAAAGTTTGCTTAGAGTCTAAATAAATCAAACTGGAAGACTTAATTATAAAAATCCCAGAGCCAGTCATGAGGATAATAAAGTGCCTGGGTTTCTGTTCCAAGAGATGTGTTAATATTTTAGCAGCTCCTAACTGCCTGTGTTCTATTTCACAATTCGTGATTAAAGTTTGATTTTAATAGATCTTCTCAAAAAGAAGTGAGCTGTGCTTCAGTCCTGTAATAGTAACGGTTTGTCCTTTCTCACATGTAATTAATGCCTCCCTCCTCGCCATTAATTCTTGGCAAGTCAAAATTGACCTGGGCAAAGCTGATCAGGGTGGGAAAAGCTGGTCCACACACACAAACACAAACAATTAGCTTCTCTTATGTCCTCCTATGCATCTATCACAGATGAAAAAATATCTAAAGGACAATGAAGTCTAAAAATAGTATTTTCTAGCTTTATGAAGTGATACATTTATTTAATTTATTTATTTTTAGTATATTTGATTCATTATATTAATTTATTAAATAAATAAATTTATTAAATTAAGTGACACAAAATCTGCATATGTATAATACAGGCAAATGTGATGAGCATACTCATACATCCGTGAGACTATGACCACAACCACAATAACAATAACACAATCATCACCTGTGCTACTTTGTTGTTGGGTGTGGTGTTGTTTTGTGATAAGAACACCTCAGATGAAATCTAGTTTCTTAATAAATTTTCAGCTGAAAAAAATGAATGACATAAATGTAAAATGGGAACTGTTTGGGGAATGGGAATCACAGGACGGTAGAAGGAGAGGTGACATGAGGGTATGTCATACACACATATGAAAATAAAAAACTGAAATCTGTTAGAGTTATTTAAAAGATGGGGAGAGAAATAAGGCAACAGATGAGGCAAATTTGATCAAAGCAAATTATGTGCATGTATGGACATACAAAAATGAAACCATTTCGTGTAATATATGGTGATTTTTGAAAGAGAAACCAACAGAGTGAGAGAGGAGAGAAAGAGAAAAAAAAAACTGGCCTTGATGGAACAACCCTATAATCCTAACTATGGCAGAGGCCTAAGTCGATTATTGCAATCTGAGGCTAGCCTCAGAAACAAGATCCTGTTGGAAAAATAACTAAAGCCACGAGGAAAGAAGTTATGGTTCCAGTGGTAGAGCACCTGCCTAGCAAGCATGAGGCCCTCAGTTCTAATTCCAGTATCAACAAAAATAACTAAACAAACAAATCCTTCACACCAAGAAAAAAAGAAAGAATTATGATAGCATTGTTAACTATGACACAAAGTTGTTACAGATTTCTACAACTTAATTCATCTTGCATAACTGAAACCTGACCTGTGAGCACCAACTTCTCCTTTCCTCTTGAAACCAATCATTGGCAAACTCCATTCTATTTCCTCTCCCTATGAGTTTGACTCTTTTGGGTGAGTACTTTAAGTGTCATCCTTTAGTAATTGGATCATTCCACTTAGTGTACTGGCCTCCAGATTCATACATACTGTCTCTTATGATACTATTCTCTTCCTTTGTTTAGACTGAATAAGTTCAATGTATGTGGATGCAGTATTCTCTTTTTCCATTAATGTGTCAATGTACTTTTGGGTTATGATTTTATCTTGGTTATATAAATAATGTTGCAATAATATAGAACAGATATCTCTATGGAATCCTGATTTCAATTATTTAGGATATATATATATATATATATATATATATATATATATATATATATTTCTGGGTTACACTACAGTATTTTTTTAATTGTTAAGGAAATGCTCAGTTTTCTATCAGAGATACACTGCTTTATATTTCTGCCTACTGTATAAGTTTTCCAATTTCTCTCACATCTCTGCCAAAGTTTCTATTTTTTGTTCTCTAAGAATAGCTGTCATAACAGGTCTGAGGTGATACCTCATTTTGATTTGATTCCTAAGTCACTGGGGGTTAGTGGGGCTGAAGAACTTTGACTCCAACTGGTGGTTATTTGTGTGTCTTCTTTGGAGTGATATCTTTTGTTCACTTTTAATTATTTTATTGATTTTTTTATATTTTATTTTATTTTATTTGAGAACATATTGTACAGAGGGGTTACAATTACATGGGCAGGATAATGCGTACATTTCTTACCAAGCATTGCAGCCTCCTCCTTTGTTTACCCTTCACCTGCCTTCCCAGCCTCCCCCCTCCCCCCCACCCAATCATACCCCCCTCCCCCCCACACTGACATTGTAAAGCTGGTTTTGACATGACATTTTGTACTTCTCATTGTTGCAACAGGTCCACCTGAATCCTTAAACGACTTGTTTGTCCCCATCTCCTCCACATGTTATACTGACATCAAATATAGTGAAAGCGGGGGTTACACTGTGGGGGAGGGACATACAAAGCAACAAAGAAATAATCTTATAAATGCGTTGGAAACACATGCATGAGTTCTTGCTATTGAGTTGTGGAAGTTTCTTACACATCTTGCATGTTCCTCCCTTACCAGATAAGTAATGTGCACATCTTTTCCGCAGTCTGTAAGCTGTCCCTTTACTCTATTGTGTGCAGAAGTTTTTAATCTGATGCAATCAAATGAAGTGATGCCACTTTATTTCTTATTGTTGCATAGGCTTTCAGTGACACAACCAGGAAGAGTCTGCCAACACACTAGCAAGATTTATTCTTATGTTGTTCTGGGTGTTCCACAGAAACATCTGCTAAGATGTTTCTCTTTTTAATCCATTTGGAGTTGATTTTTGTCTATGGTATAAGACATTTGTCTGGTTTCATTTTTTTTTCACATGGAGAAATGCACCATTTGATAAAGTGGCTATTCCTTTACCCTCTGTATATTCTTGGCAGAATTGTAGGACAGCAGGTGATTATATATGCATGAACTCATTGCTGGGCTATTTTTTCCTTTGGTTCATATATGTCATTATACCAGTAGCATACTATTCTTATTTCCATGGCTCAATAATAGATCTTAAAATTAAGAGAACTATTTAGACATTTGATTTATCATATGATTATGTTGGCTTTTCTGGGTTCCTGTTGTTCTGTGTGATTTTTTTTAATTTTTAATATAAAATTTCTATTTCTGTGAAAAATGCCATTGATATTTTGATAAGAAGATAGTAGAAATACATTAGCAATGTTAAGAATTCCAAGAGTGTTTCCCCATTTAATTTATTACTTCTTCATTTTGCATGTTATTGTTGTTGTGTATACACATACACATGTGTGTATGCGTGCACATACATGTTGGTATTAAGGCTTGAACTCAGGGCTTTGGATTTGTTCAGCTTTTTCAGTCACAGCTGGTGTTCTATCACTTGAACTATGGTTTCCGGCCTGCCTTTTGGTATTTAATTGGAGATAAGTGACTCACAGATTTTTCCTGTGTATGCTGGCTTTGAACCAATCCTCAGATCTCAGCCTCTTGAGTAGCCAGCATTGTATTCACAAGGCTTAAGTGCCTGGTTTTAATTTCTTACACCAGTTGAGTCATTTTCAATGTACACCACAATTACATTTATTAAATCACTTTAAGTTTATTCCTAAGTCTTGATAAAGATAACTTCTACTACCTTAGGGGAATACTCTGTACATCTTTAAGTTTATATGTAAATACAAATGTCCACTGTAAAAAATATAAAAAAGTCAGGCAAAAACATTGAAAAGAGTTAAAATCACCTGTAAATAAAAATAAATATTCTTGCTGTTTTAGTGCGAATCCTTCCATGTGTCATACCATCATCTCTTCACCCTGTGAAGATGAATCTCTGGCAATATTCTAACCAGCTTCCTGATAGTTCACAGAAAATGAAACCAAAAGTTTATTTTATTTCACCAAGATGAGTTGCTTAGCGTCTATTGGGACCTAATGGGATAGAATAAAAGCCATTAGGAAGAAGTGGTTTCTCATTTCTCCTCAGGGTGGACGTATTAAGAAAAGAAGATTTGATTAAGAGAATATCAAGACAAATCAAAATCTTTAATCCAGGGCTTAGCCTTTGGAATCATGATTTAATCTAAAACAGGAAGTCTCCTCAGAGCTGTCATTTAAGAAATGTGCTTGCTCTTGTCTCTGATGTTGTTTTAATGCAACTGCTGATAAGAACCCACTCTTCAGAATACCAGAGATAGTCGAAGCATATTTTAAAGTGACAGGTCTAATTTCCAACTTCAGCCTCGGTGTTATGAATATAAATCTTCAGCTAGAGAAATAAACACCCTATAGATGTCCTGGTCAGCAATTCACTCACCAAACCTTCCAAAGATGAATTCATAGTCTCCACAAATCCACCGAAACCTGGAGAGAGCTGAAGCTCATTTCCAAGCAGGAATGAGGAATGGTCTCATATACTCACATAGTTAGGGTTTAACACTCGGCCCAGAACACAAATAGAGAATATAAATTCACAATGAGTTGGTCATCTTTGTTGTCTTGTGGTAAAATATCATACTTATAATCATCTTTAGATCTAAGTTTGCAATTTATATGATGATGAGCAGATAAATAGACATCTGGGAAGGAGGAATAATTCTAGGCAGAGAGAAGAGTATATGCAAATAAAGAAGAACATTAATAAGGTGGTGAAGTTTAAGAAGGACACATGGATCATCATTGAAGGATGATGTACCTGCGGGTTTATTAGAGAACATCAATATGAAGGGAATGAGGAGACAAGAACTATTATCTGCAAATGCTCTTCTAGTCAGTGCATCTCAAGCCCTGGTATTACCTAGGGAGCTGTAAAAATGGATGCCTAGAACTACTGTTCAGAACTTTTAACTTAATTGATCTAACATACCCTGGGAAGAATGATAGATAATTCCAAGATAAAACAAGTCTAGAAACTTCTCTTGTAAGACATAATAAGTTATCTGCTTCATGTAAAGATAATCTGCTTTTAAAGAATGGAAGCATCATATTTAGACATGTTTTTTTCAATATATATCCCTGTAGGCTTTAGGGGGGTTGGTAGAAATGATATCATTGCTTTCATATATATATATATATATATATATATATATGAAATATATATATATATATTTATTTATTTTGTTCAATCATGGGGCTTGAACTCTGGGCCTGGGCACTGTCACTCAACTGTTCAGCTTAAGGCTAGCGCTCTATCACTTGAGCCACAGTGCCACTTCTGGTTTTCTGGTGGTTTATTGGAGATGAGAGTCTCAGAGACTTTCCTGCCTGGGCTGGCTTTGAACTGTGATCCTCAGTTCTCAGCCTCCTTAGTAGCAAGGATTGCAAGCATGAGCCACTGGCACCTGGTATCTTCTTATAATTTTTATCAGCATATATTAATCATACAAAAGAGATACATTGTGATCATTAAATGCATATAATGTACTTTAGTCAAATTCAAATTATCTTTATTACTCTCTCTTAGCCCCCTTTATTGCTCTTTCTACTTACTTATTTTTTATTTTTATGCCAATCCTGGGACTTGAACTCAGAACTTGGAGACTATCTCTGAGATTGTTTTGCTTAAGGCTAGTGCTCTGCCACTTGAGCCACAGCACCACTTCTGGCTTTTGGGTAGTTAATTGGAGATAAGAGTCCACAGACTTTCTTACTCGGGCTGGCTTCTAACTACAACCCTCAGATCTTAGCCTCCTGAGTAGCTAGAACTATTGGACAGGCATAAGCCACAGGTGCCCCACACTCCCTCTAGTTTTTAAAGGTATTATTTGTTTATTTTATTATGCTACTTTCGTATGTATATAATATCCTCCTATCATATTAACCCCTTTTACCTTCTTCTTTATTCACTTCAAACCCACATAAAACCAAACCAACCAACTAAAGCAAAACACATGCTCAACATTTTGAAAAAAAATTAAGTCACTTGTTTCCTCATACATATCAAAACATGGGCAAGAGGAAACAAATCCCCTTTCATACAAGACCTACATGATGTGACATCCATATGGGGAGAACAAGAAAGCAATAAGGAGAGACCTAAATGTACAAAGAATAGAATTTCAACTAGTCAGACAATGTGTCATAAAAACACAGTAAGCCAATCTGGAAATAAGAGTGGACACTGATAGAATTCTTCTGTAACAAATATTGGGGGGTGGGCAAAGTATAAACTGAATGCATTAGAGCAAGGTAACCCCAAAGTCCTCAGCGCTCACCTACCAAGACTCCTTTTTAAAATAGCCACATGCTGAGAAGAAGCTGTTGGGATAGCAAACAAACTGAACCAGGTACAGGGAGTATTCATGAAGGAAAAAGAAGGTCTAGGCCAAATTGTGGAAAAGGAATGCATTCAGGACATCTCAGAAATCATGCAACATTACATCAACATTAAATCAACACAATTCTAAAGTTAGAAAAGCTTCATTGCATTCCATCTCATTCGAAATATTCAGAAAATATAATCATATATATGATGAATCAATCTAAAACTGTTGAGATCAAGTTCTATACTAAGATATAATAAAAAGAATAAGTGATAGAATAATAATTCCCATGTGACAATATGACTAGTTAAAAAGAGATAAAGGAGGAAATGACAGCCCTACCTGCAATGAATTTATGGCAGAAAGACATGCATCTACAGGAGATGAAGACCATGGTCTATTATTCCACAGTGTGTTCAAATACACTCATAAATCAGAATAACACATTGAAGAATGAAACACATTGGAATTAGAAAAAAAACTCAGAACTAGATGACAATATTTATAAAATAATTACAATAAAGGAATAAATAATTTCAGAAATGAATTCTAAATTAGAAGTACAAAGGATACATATACAATTATAAACATCTTAGTAAAACAATATCATTTCAAAAATAAAAAAAATTAAGAGATTTGGAAAAGGTTCTAATGAGAGTGAAAAACATTGGAAATGCTGTAAAAAATTACCAGCGTTCAATCCACAGATAGTAAGAGTCCTTGATGAAGAAAACTAGATTTGGTATCTAGGAGGTTAGAAGCTAAGTTCAGGAAACCAGACTAGGAAATTACAATTTGTATGTTAAATCTATTTTTCTGTGTTCCGGCTTCAGTCACAGCTCTATAGCCTGTAGAGTTAATCTCAGTTTAGACTCACAAAAAATAAAAATAAAAGTAAACACAGTAGCTTAGAAAAGTAACAAAAAACATTAACTTTTTTTTTAACCATTTGGTATTTTGTTTTTTGTGTGTATTTTGTTTATATTTCTTTCTCAGATTCATTTTCATTTCTGCTTCCTTTTTTTGCAATCATTCTATGTGAACCACAACACACAGCTTCACCTTTAAGCCATACATATCTTCTCCTTTCCTCTCCCAACACCTTCCCCTATTTCCACTCACTTTATACCCACCATCAGAGAAGCTCTTTCTTTTATTTTTTCTATTTCCCCATTCACAGACTTCTTTGTTGTGTAAATTCTTTAGTATTTAGATTGCTACGTGGTGGTATGTTCTCTCTCTCTTTTTTCTTTCACCCTATCTTTAGCTGAGTATCTTCTAAGGGCTCCTTCTCTTTCTCATTACCCCTCTTCATTATGTTGAGCTACCTCCCCTTCTATCCATACATCTTGCATTCTTCATTAGTATTCTCCCTTTTCTCTTCTTAGAAATATGTCCTTATGAACTAAGTTCTACCCAGTTCATTGTTCATTATTGTCTTGGGGCAGATAGTAGGGCAGTGGTGACGACTGTTCTTCATTAGAGATTGTTGTATTTCAATAGCGTTTCTCTCAGTTAGGATTGCTTCTGAAAGAAATTGTCCTTTATCTGAGTTTCATGTAGGTTTGACAAAGTGTGGTCAAATGACTGATGAATGAAACTGCTTTATCCCAGAAACAAGAAAATACACCATACCCAGCCATTATGAGTCTTACCTATTTACAGTGACTATGTCAATTGTCAATTGAAGTTAAAAAACAGCTGGCTGATGGACGCTGGTGGCTCCCACCTGTAATCCTAGCTACTCAAGAGGCTGAGATCTAAGGATCAGTTCAAAGCCAGCATAGGGAAGGAAGTCGTTCAGACTCTTATCTCCAATTAAGTCCCAGAACAGTGGGAGGTAAGCTGTGGTTCAAAAGGGTCCAGAGCTAGCCTTCAACAAAAGAGCTCAGGGACAATGTACAGGCCCTGAGTTCAAGCACCATTACACACACACACACACACATACACACACACACACACACACACACACACAAGAGTATCAAACTTTCACTGTCATCCCTAACTAAATGAACCATTAAGTAAAAATATACTAAATAAATGAAAGTATAGTATAATTTTTAAAGTGTATTCATTTATAATAAACTTTGATAATAAATTGGTTAGTTTTTCTGTCCTAACAACAACAATAAATAAAAAATAAAAACACCATACCTTCAGGTAGTACTTGCAGAATGATGGAATACAAAGGTCACCAAAATCTCCAGCAAAGCAACATGTAACTGGTAATAACTATTTTAAGATAGTCATTAAATATCTAGAGATGGTCATAATTATATTTGGTAAATGGAGAAACATGGATTCAAGAAAAAAATCTGTTAAATATGATAAGAATAAGGACTGAATCTAAGGCATTTGGGCCACTACTCTTCCCACAAAATGCTCCCATTCTATATGTCTGGAATAATTTGTGAGAATTCTATTGTAAATGCGTCATGATGGTGGGAAGTTTACTATCTATAACCCAGGCTCAGGCTGCAGTTTTGTTTAAGGTAATATACAGGCTGCCACATTTTCATCCTTTGCCTTCATAAGCTTGTTGCAAAAACTTGATTTTAGGCACCCAGGCCATGAAGACCTGTTCTTCCTTCCTCTACTAAACTCTAGGTTGTGCCTCAGCTAAAGCAGGCCCAGAACAATTTTCCTTAATCAGTTTGCTTCAGTCATTAAGTCACTTAAAACAAGGAACAAACCATGTTCTCCCAGCTCCTACTCATATAGAAATAATCCTCAGTTATATTCCATAATGATACAACACAGTTCCACTTGAATTTGTGTAGAACAGAGAGTAGGCAACTTCATTATCAAAATCAACGATGACATTGGAGATAGATTATGTGAGGAATACAAGTTTTAATACAAGCAAAGCAGCCAGGAGTCTAATAGAGAAAAGGTTTTAAAAAAGGAGAGAGAGAGAGAGAGAGAGAGAGAGAGAGAGAGAGAGAGAGAGAGAGAGAGAGAGAGGGAGGGACGGAGGGAGGGAGGGAGGGAGGGAGGGAAGGAGGGAGAGAGTACTAAGAAGTGCCCTTCTAGAATCACAGCACATTTTGGATACAGAAAGAATGTGACATATTCTAGAAAGCACCCTCAGAAGTCAGAGACAAACATGGACAGGATTTAAAGTATTTCTCAATGTACCAACAAAGACTGAAGACTACATCACAAAGCACTTAAATACAAGGTTTGCAAAGTACTGTAAGAACAATAGGCTATTTTGTTCAGGGGAAACTCCAAGGATGCCACACTTAAAAACACTGCAGTCATTTCCGGAAGTCCACTACACTTGCCCACATTCTCAGTGGATTCTCTCAAAAACTGTCAGAGAACAAACCACCAAGCAGCTGATCCCTGAATGATGTCTGGCCAAGAACTGTAATCTCAGTGAATGTTGATAGCAGCCTCCATATCATTCACAAATAGAATAGTTAAGAGGGAAAAATGGCTGGGAAATGGGCTCACATACAACATTTAACCAGGTTCCTAGAGTTTAGTCCTAGGTTAAAAGATACAAATAAGGAATAAAAGAAACTCTGAGTGACACCAGAAACTACAGTGTGAGTACAAACTAAAAACAATAAAATTAGGTAAATAAATGACCTACTTAAAAGAAGCAACAAAAATGTTAGTTTACCAATTATATAGTTCCTTCTTAAGACTTAGTACAATTATTATCAAAAATATTCATATTACAAAATATCATGAGTATTGCAAAGAAACAGGGAAATGTGACCTATGCATAGAACAAAAGAGCAAGCAATAGACACTGCCTATGAATAAGCCAGACCTTAAAAGCTTCATAAGAAAAATGACTCAATTGTATAACATACTCCTAAGAGGTTAAGAGCTGACCTCTTATTGGAAGCAGTTGTGAGCACAGGATAATGGGATGACAAAGTTCAAGTGCTAGAAGTTTAAAGAAAAATTCTATCAATTAAAAGTCCTATATCCAATAAAACTGTCATTAAATAATCAGTACAAAATTAAGACCAAATCTGAGCAAAATTGCTACTAACATATATGCCTTACTAGAAAAATTAAAGATAGTTCTTTCTTCTGAAAAGAAGAAATACCAGGTGATAATTTGGATTCACATAAAAAGAGTCCTTAAAGGTATTTGTGTGAATATATATCTATATACTTGTATATACACACACATATATATGTATATGATCTGTATATGTATATATATACAGTATAATTATATATCTCATGTAGAAGTGCAACATATTTGACAAACACAACACAATAGAGTCTAAGTAGAACAAGGTTGTGCTGAAGTTAAGAAATGAATATATGCTGACTTAACTGGAAGCAATGTAAAGAATCAAAAAAAGGTTAATAGGAAGATAAGTAATAACAAGCTTTACATTATTTTTAGTTTTTTTTTAAATACATAAAATGATGCAAAATACATAAAATGATGCAAAATAAAAATTATCACAACAGACAAGATGCAGCCATATGAAAGTCAGGATCAGTTCTCTAAAACTAGGTACAGATATAAACTAGATTCTGATATAATTTAAAATGTGTAATACAGAAACTTAAATTTTAAAATTAATAATGGAATGACAATGGTATACTACACATTGTATCTAGTACAACAAAGAAAAATATTATAAAAACATAAGTAGCTTTAAGGAACAAAAATCAAAACAGCAAAGATATAGCCAACCATATTGACAATATAAAATGTGCTTTCTAGAGGAAACATGTTTTGATGTAAAATGTAAATATCACAATTATAGAAAAAGATTAGATGAACATTCCAGAACAAATGGTCAAAAAATCATTAAAAAATGCTCCACATAATTAGTCATTAGAAAAATACAATGACCGTTACTTCACACCCATAGAGAGGATTAGGTTATTAAAACTTCAAATAAGCCAGATGTGTAACTCTAGCACTTTCAGGAGGGAGGCAGGAGATTCACCAATTTTAAGCCCAAGTAAAACCCTGTCTCAAACACAGCAGCAATAATAGCAACCAAAAAAGTCACCTTCTCAGTTACAGATAGAACTCTTCTCATTTCCTCTGCTTTCCAGACCCCAGAGCTGCTGCTTACATGGCAAATTTCTAGATTAGCAGTAAATATTGATGGGTCAAACACTTGTTTATATGCTTCAGCTCTCAATTCCAGTCCGTCTGGCCATTTTCCTCCTTGCTTTAAAGTCTCTCATCTCCTTAATAGACTTCCACTTTCACCTACCAACCTAAACCCTCATGTGAGCAGCTTTCTTATTACCTAGAAAGACCTCATTTCTCTCCAAAATTACTTCATGAAAGCTTCCATAAAGTATAAACTGTGCTTTCTTCAGTGGCCTCATTAATGTGCCATTTAAATTTTGTCCAGATTTCCTCTGCTTGTTTCTATATAAGTGATGTTTTCTTGATTCTGTATACAGAATCCATTCTTCCACATTGCTATTGAGATCATTTGGGTCCATGAAGTTAAAACTTCAAGATAGACCTTCTTTATGACATGCAGTCAGCCTTGCTATCTTAAGTTCTACACCCACAAATGCAATCCATGGCAAATAAAAATATTCTGTCAAATCTAACAAAAAGTCACCTTCATTTCTTCCATCCTTTCTCTTTTTCCATCCTAGGTATGTACCTGTGGCCTGTGCATGTGCTCTACAATGAAACGAACTCCCCAACCTAACCCTCATTATAAGAATGTCAAGGAAATATATAGTACAGAAGTCAGGGTGATGGATATTTTCAGGGAGAACAAAGTAATGTTTGGGATCAAGCACTTGGAAGGGGCTGTTTCCAAGAATGTCTGGAAGTGTCTTTTTTCTTGACTTGGTTGGGATTAATTTAGGAAATATTCTCCTTAGAAATTCATTCAGTCATAGGTTTTTTGTTCGTTTGGCTTAGTTTTCTACATTTATTCTTATTCCCATTGTTATTATTATCACCATCATTAACACTATTGGGATTTGAACTCAGGGCCTTATGCTCATTAGGTAGACACGCTGTCACTTTCACCATACGTTCAGCCTTTTCATTCATATTTTGAATAGGATCTCCTTTTCTTTTTGTTTTTCTTTTTATCTTTTGGGCTTTGAATTCTTATCCTTCATATCTCTACCTCCCAAGTACCTAGGATTACAAGTATGAACCCCCATGCCTGGCTGTTAGTACATTTTGATGGAAACTTTCTTTAGTTAAATAATTGAAGCTAGTGTAGCGATTTGGAGATTTGGCAAAACTAGCTTAGAACCACAGAAAGCAGGTAGAAAGTATGAGCAAGACTCAGGTTCAGATGAGACTATTTATAAAACTGTCAGAAAAGTAAACTCATAGGACTTGGTGACTGGCTGGATGAGATGTGTGAGGAAGAGCTGGGAGAAGATGACTAATGGGTTTTCTGGCTCTGGGGAACATAAAATGAACAGCATAAGAAGAGAACCATTGTTTCTTCCAACTCTAAAAGGCTGATCACCAATGTTCCCTTCCCAGCAACCACTCTGCTTTGGACTAGAAACACAATGACTATTTCCTGTAATGACTCATGTTTCAATGCTGTCTCTGGGTTACGTAGGTAACCCATTTCTGGCATCCTGGTTCATCAAAACACCATATGTCAGAATAAACACAAGACTGAAACTAGAAATTGTAGTAGGCACTAAGAAGCTGAGAACATCTCTTTTCTTCTATCCTAATAAGCTTAAAACTACACAGACCTATAGCTTTTGTGTCTACTGTGAAGTAAGAACTTGCCTAAGAGTGATGCAGAAAATAGCAGGAATGGAGACCCATATATGGATGGTCTACATGGCTATTCTCAGACTGTTGATAGCAATTTAAGTTCTGCATTCACTCAAGCCAAATGACAGACCATTCTTGGACTTTAGTCCTTTTCAGTTGTGTCAATTATTCTTTTGTTTTGTGGTACTAGGAATTAAACTCAAGGCCTCACACTTGCTAAACAGAAGCTCTACCATTTGATCCATCCTCTCGCCTGTGTATTTGCATTGGTTAATTTTGAGGTACAGTCTTGATTTATGCCTGGCTTGGCCTAGGCTGTAATCTTCCTATTTGGGCTTTCCCATGTCACAGGAGAAAGAATGACAGGCATGCACTACTGTACCTAGCCACTATGCTTTCCCCTTAGCTGGAATAACAGCCATGCACCACCATGCCCAACCTTGGTTGAGATAGTGTCTTATCGCCTATCATGCCAGGGTAGCCAGAATTGTGATCTACATATCTTTACCTCCCAAGTAGCTATGATTACAGACTTGAGCCACTGAACTTGGCTCAATCATTCCTTTATATAGAAGAGGATAAGTAGGATTTATACCAATTGAAAACTAAAATATCATGAAAAATAAGTATGAAGGAATGTTTTACTGAAGAAAAGCTTTTCTTTTAACAGACTACTCTGGTACATAACTGATGTAGCCTAACACTGCCCAATAGAAATATAATGTGAGCCACAAATATAGTTTTACATTCTCTAGTAGCCAGACTTAGAAAGTAAGAAATGGGCGAAATGGTTATAGTTAAAGTTAATGTTAATCAAGATTCAGAGATTAATTTGTTTCTTTTGTATGTTCTTCCCCCATGGTATTTTCACTGGATTGGATGCCAGTGTTCTGAATTTGGTATATACATATTTGTGATTTGGGGAGGGGAAGGGCTATTGCAGAACGCTGAAATGGGGATGCAGGCTGACCCTATATTGAAAACAAACTTTACAATGTCGGTGTGGGAGGGTGGGAGGAGTTGGAGAGGTGGGGAGGGAAGAGATGGTAGGGGGAAAACAAAGGAGGAGGTAACAATGCTCACTATGAAATGTACTCATTACCCTACTCACGTAACTGTAACCCCTCTGTACAACATTATTACAATAAATATATATTTAAAAAGAAATTATATTATTTTGTACTAATTCTCTGAAACAGACTTAAGGAGTTTTCCTTTTCTTTTCTTTTTTCTTTTTAAAATTTTATTGTCAAGGTGATGTACAGTGGGGTTACAGTTACATAAGTAAGGTAGTGAGTATATTTCTTGTCAAACTTGTTACCCCCTCCCTCATTTTTCTCCCATTTTCCTTCCTCCCCAAACCCCTGTTGTATAGATCATTTCCAGTATAGTGTCTTGTGAGTATCACTGTTGCATTGGTTCCCCCTTTGTTCTTTGTCTCACCAAGATTTAAGTTTTGAATTTATATCACTTCTCAGTTTGGACTAGCTTCATATCAATTGTTCAGCAGACACTGGTATCTTGCTGCTATCAACTAGCCAATAAAGTCTTAGGCTATTCTCCAAATTTTCCCAATGTAGGCTATCTCCACCTTGGTGTCTTTCATAACATCTTAGTGTTGTCTGATATATTAAAAGTCCCATCCAAATTTCACACTCTCCTTTTACAGATGAAGAAAGTAATAACAGCTCAGGCTGATTGGAGCAAGTTCATTGCTGAGCTGAAATTCAGGAAGAGTTGTAAGAGAAACAGATATAAATTACTTATGGCAAGTCAGCGTTGACATTGTTGGGGTAGATTTGTTTGTTAGGGTTTATGCTTCTTCTTGTGTTTGACTACCTAGTTTTACTTTCCTTCCAATCTGGGAAAATTAATTTTGAAGACAGATGTTATACATATCAACTCATTTAGTTACCAAAATCATCCTAATAGACAGGCTTTTAACCATCCGCATTTTACCCATTAAGCACAAATGTAATAAGACTCAAGACAGCTGGGTCATGAATCCACATGAGCAAACACGATACTATTTCACTTTGCAATATTCTTGGAGAGAGCAATTTCTTTCCTACTATAGGGGTCAAACAAGATAGTCATGCTTCTGTCCTTTGGCAGTTTGGGTATGGGTATTTAATTAAGGTTTGGACAATTGGTTATTCCTGATTTTAAAAAATTGAAGCTTGGAGAAATGGTACAAACAAGATGCCTATGTGACAGTTTATTCACTGTAGATGCCAAGGGATGTAGCCAGAGCTCTCTAGCTCCATCAGGCCTGTAGTATACCCTTCTGAGGACCAGTTCCAAAACCAAAGGCTTATCTATAAATGTCCCTACAATAAGTGTCCTGGTGGTTAAAACATCCAGAGTCAATTTTTATGATCTGTAAGTAAGCTTGTTGATCAATATCAGAGGAAACCCCATTGTAACCATTTCGTATAAGAAGAAACTATGGCTTCAAAAGGTTGAGCATTTTACCCAGTATTACCCAGGATGCAGATAATAGTTCTGAAATTTGGACAGAGGCTGTAGTTTCTAACTATCTGCTCTCCAAGGACCTATGAATCTAAGTCTCCTGACTCCTGGCTCATTTTTCTTTCCATAATGCTAATCCTTCAAGTCCCTTACAATAATCTTTTTGTATAAAAGCAAAGGGCTAAAATGAACTTCAGTGTCATCTATCTATCTATCTATCTATATATGGACATATAGATCTATCTATCTATCTATATCTATATCTCTCTCTATGTATATATATCTATATATATGGCATTGGAGTTTTTTGATATATACATATATATGGCCATAAATGCCATATATATATGACACTGAAGTTCATTTATATATACATATGTGTGTGTGTGTGTGTGTGTGTGTGTATACAAGTTAAATCCTTAGGGAGGAAAGTATGACACTATAACAGAGGTATGCGGGAGATAGTTCGTCACAGATAGCTGGTCATCAACTTCATCTGTTGCCACAAACATCTGTCTTCTCTAAATTGCAAACATTCATTTAGTTCATAGGACTTTAGCTTCAGCTCAAAAGAGAGGAAGAAAAGAGTTGGAACTTGGCCAGTTTCCACCTTGTAGTCGCATCTGTATAACAAGTCACCTAGTTAAAACCCAAGTGGCTTCCATGGGGAGCTAGAGAAAGCAGCTCTATAAATACACTCTTGCAAACACAGCTGTTCCTCGCCATTGGGTGTGTGGATATCTGAAAGCAATGTCATTGAGAATGCTGGGAAGATGGATTCACAGTGAGTAAGTAACATGGCAGCATGATGCTGAGGTACTGAGTATATGATAGTGATGACAATGTAAGTTAGGGGATTCTTAATGGAAAAAACCTCAAAACTACACAAACATACAAATACACACGTATGATGCTGGATGTTTAGGAGCACACAAGACAGGATAAACAACGGCTGCAATACAAATTCACCTCCAGCAAGACAGGGTGAAATGCAGAGAGAATGTAATTCTCCAACACGAATAAAAGCAGTACACATAAATTCAAGTTGCTTGAAGTATAATTGACAGAACTTATTTACAAATTCACCAAGTGGATTTTTTCATGGAAATCTCATTTCTACTGATCCTGACATCAGTAGTGAAGGACACCATGTATGGATATTTATTGCACAATTCTGTTTTAATATCTAATCATAGCAATAAAGCAAGTGTCAGAAAATAGTGGGCTGATAATTATAGTAGATTCACATATTGGAATATAAAATAGAGTTCTAAAAAAGAAGATAACTCTATATGCAAGGACTCGACATGATATTCACAATAAAAATGGCATGAGAAAAAACAACTGACAGAATAATGTGATAAGGTAGACAGATAGGTACATGGATATGGTGTAGCATTATATTGCTTTTCATGTTTAAATTCATTTAAATCTCACAAATAATCTGTGAGTAAAATATCATTGCTGGTTTGACTAATAGATAATGAAATGAAGCAAGTTAAGGGCAAGGGAAATACAGAAGCCAAGCTTAGATTTGCCTAATGGAATGGAGACAGTACGGATCTGATTATTAGTTTTTCCTTCTCATAATTCCAGGGTTTCAAATTTTCTTCAATAAGCTATTCCATGAACTGAAAAACAAGACCATGAAAATCTTTTTGTTTCCAGAAATCCATACAACCATGTACTTATAGTTTCTTTGCCCTTACCAGTAGCCATTTCCCCATCTCAATACTGGCTCACCAGAACACTTCTCAGTTCTCCTCCCTTCATGCCTTCCCCTTCCAGTTGAAAGGAAGAACTCTGCTTCTCTGATGTCCCCTGAAGAAGAAAGGTCTGTAATCTGACACCTGTCACCATTAGCAAATATGTCTCAATATTCAGACTCAGGAGTTTTCTGTTCATATACCCCATCAGATGATAAATGTCACTATGATGACCCAGCTGTGACATATATTTTAGATATTGACTAGACTAACCAAGAAGTAGATATTGGCTGATAGTTTCAAACCCGTATGAGGTTAGTCCAGTGACAATCTATTCCTTCCACTATACCGAAAATTGTGTAATGTATAACATTACATTAAAGTGATTGGAAAAAATGGCTTCAAGTAAATGAGATGAACTTAGGGGCCAATAGGGCTTAAGCTTCCCTCCATCTGGCATTTAAGAGGATTACCATAATCCACATAAGCAGTAGTATTCCAGGAGTTACACACCCCTCTTCATTTAAGGTCTGCATACTGAATATATGATACTTATGAATACTATGACATCCTTCTGTGACAATGCAATTAGTTTAGCTATTAACTCCTGCATCAACTATAAGCACCCTACTACTTCTGAAGCAAAGGGAAATTACTTTTATTTCTTTCTCAGTCATGAGGCTTGAATTCAGGGCCTGGGCACTGAACTTCTTTTGCTCAAGGCTAACACTGTACCACTTGAGCCACAGCACTACTTTCAGCTTTTTCTGTATATGTGGTACTGAATCCAAGGCTCATGCATGCTAGGCAAGCACTGTAACTCTAAGCCACATTCCTAGCCCCAGAAATCACTTCTTACTTGAAGACCTGGCTACAGATCTTAAAACAAAAGACAAGATCACCCAGAAAGCTAAGGATTCTCCTAGGGGTCATTTCAGTCTTCGGGATTAATTATGTTAGAGCAACAAACGTTTAGCAACTCCAGAGATAAACTGACTCACAGGTGAGTAGTCTCCCAGGTCAACAAACTGGCTCTGTGTATAGTTTTGTTTCATTGAAGGAAACAATTAGCTTTCCGTGTGCTAGAAAGAAGAAAACAATTTCACAGATTAGTAGTGCCACTTCCCTAGTCCTTTTTGGGGCCAGCAGGTGTGGCTGTGGCTCCCATTGACAGACTCCTAACCAACAGAATATAGGTCATCTTACAACCCATGTCAGTCACTATCAGGATATGCTGCATTTCCTAAGCCAAAGAGTAAAATCCTATATTTAGAGAAGGAAAGACAATGCCTTAAAGATGACAAGGACCATGGTTATTATAGATATGTCATCTCTACCAAGCTTGTAAGAAAACCCACAGAGACATAATAAAACAGAGGTAGGAGGAGCATATCACAGTATATCTGGGAAGTTGGAGAAGGCAGATACCATTTATATGCCTGTTTTCAGTATATTCTTAAGTGCAAGCTATGTGCATATGATAATAGTAAATATTTATCTAAATGAACTCCAAGAGAGAGAAATAAGAGGGTTTTTTTTTCTCCCTTTCTTGTTGGTTTTATTTTCTGTATCTTTTGTCTTGTTTGTAAGTTTATCTGTTTGGGAGAGGGTAAGGGGGGCACAGAAAAACGTAGGACGAAGGATAAACAAATGCAGCACCGATACTTGACACAATATTGAAAATGAACCATACAACTTGCTGGTGGGAATGGGCAGGAAAAACTGGGACAGATTGAGGGAAGGGGTGACACTGTTCAAATGGAAATGTACTCATTACCTGACATGTAACTGTAAGCCCTCTGTACATCATCTTTACAATAACAATGAAAACACATATATATGTAAACATAAACATATATAAACATATACAAAATAATAAGTATGTATTAAGATAAATGTTAATGGCAGTGGCAGAAAATTATGTTCTAAAAACTTTGCTTGGCATGTTTTACATAGCAAACATGTTCTTTAAAATTAAAAAAAAAATTTAAACTACTTTTTAGCAACTAGATGTCACAGAGAAATCTAGAGTTCCAGCATTTCTGGAGAAAACATGGGAAGTCTGATGCATTACAGAAAGAGTCCTTAGGGGAGCAACAGCAGTGCCGGAGACAGGGCCAATCACTGCAATGGGCACTACCCTGCTGCCTTTTGACACTAGGGGTGAGCACCAGCTGCAATTTATCACTGCGTGTGGTCTGTCATTTTCTAATAGGAGAGAGATATTTCTGGGCCCAAGTCTCTATCCAAGATGAGTGATCTGCTACATCCATCTTCATGACCTGTGTGGCCCCTGTGATGAGCCTGAAATGGCGACTTTACAGACAAGCCGCTAGGAAAACCACTTTTCAAAGTCAGAAATACATGGATACAAATTCTGCTACTCACAGCTAATATTATTTGGCCTTGAAAAAAAAAGTATTTACTCTCCCTTCTAGTCCATGCTTTTCATGAGTAAGATGGAAATCGTAACTTCAATAATGTCTAGGAAATGGTAATTGCCTATATTGTTGTGAAAATTAAAAATGCACATATACACAAGCCGGGCGCCAGTGGCTCACCCCTGTAATCCTAGCTACTCAGGAGGCTGAGATCTGAGGATCGCGGTTCAAAGCCAGCCCGGCAGGAAAGTTCGTGGGACTCTTATCTCCAATTAACCACTAGAAAACCAGAAGTGGTGCTGTGGCTCAAGCCGTAGAGCACTTGAGCTGAAGAGAGCAAGGAGAGCACCCAAGTCCAGAGTTTAAGCCTCACAACCGACAAAAAAAAATACACATATGAACAAACCATCTGCTACATACTGAGGACATACAATGTGATAGGAGCTGGGTGCTGGTGGCTCACACCTGTAAGCTACTCAGGAGGCTGAGATCTGAGAAACGAGGTTCAAAGCCAGCCCAGGCAGGGAAGTCCGGAAGAATCTTACCTCCAATGGACCACAAAAAAGCTGTGACTCATATGTATATAGCTTTTGACCTTTTCTACTTGTCCTAGACATAAACTAATCATTTCAAATAAGGGAAATTATGGGACCTATGCTTCTTTGGGCCTGGCTTACTTCTTCACTTAATAGATTTTTTTATATGACTATATAAGATGATGCTAAGTGAAATGAACCCCAAGACAGGGACACAAGTGGTTTTATCTCTCTTGTTGTTCTTTTTAATGTATTTATAATATACTATGTGATTTTTTTGTTTCTTTGTATTTCTTCCCTCCCCCCCCCCCCCCCACCCACAGTATAACCCTTGTTTTCACTGTATTTGATTCTGGGGCCTTGCATCTTGTATATACATTTTTCTAACTTGGGAAATAACAGAATGCTTAAATAAGGATACAGGTTGACCCATTGTAATATTGATATGTACAAGACACTATGCTAAAAACAAACTTTACAACTTTTGTGCAGGGGAGGGAGAAGTTGGGGAGGTGGAGAGGGAAGGGATGGTAGGGGAAAAATGAGGAAGTAACAATACTGGATAGGTAATGTACTCATTGCCTTACTCATGTAACTGTAACCCCTCTGCACAGCATCTTTACAATAAAAATATATTAAAAAACCATAATAATAATAATAATAAAAGCTGTGGTTCAACTGGTAGAGCATTAGCCTTGAGCAAAAAAGCTCAGGGACAGTGCCCAGGCTCCAAGTTCAAGACCCAGGACTTGCACCAAAAAAAAATGTAATTGTTAAGAGGAAAAAAAAGAAAATTGGGACTTAGGACTTAGACAAACTAGATTAATAGCAGGAACAATTTTAGAAAGCTAATTGAGTCTATTTTAAGAAATTCATTTTTTCCTCCCAAATATCCAGCCAGTCTGTGTGTGTGTTTGTACACAGATGTGTGTGTGTGTGTGTGTGTGTGTGTGTAATACAGATCTGTGTGCACACAGATATGTGTGTATACATATACAGATGTACAGACATACACTTAGGCTACATATATACTCATTATATATACATATATAAGCATTTGTTATATACACATGATTATGTGTATGTGCACGCAAGCTTTTCTTTTTGTCATTGCTATAGGCCAAAAAGAAATTGGGCCAGTTGGCAATGGATTGAAACATCTGAAATCATGTGCCAAAATAAATCTTCCTGCTTTTAGGTTGTGTTATAGGTATCTCTCATAGTGATGATCAAACTAGCTAACTCAACTCATGTTATCAAAGCATTGTGACTAATACATACATCTGATCCAATATATCATTTTCTCTCCTCAAGATATATTACTGACATATAGTCATCCAAACGTGAAGGGTTTTTTTTATTCCTCATAGGTATCATTTTTATTAAATCCTTCTTATTAGATATGCTACATAAGGATTATTTACAAGTTTAAGAAGGTCAGTCAGCTACTAGCTAAGTGACCTTGAGAAGTTTCCTTCCCTGAATCTGCTTCTTCATCACAAGGGATTAACAATTGTTTCAGGAAGCATGGTGATGACACTTCCTTAGCATGAGGTCTGTAAATAGATCACCAAGGTACCCGGCACACAGAAAGGGCTGAATATTTCCCGACTCCATCTGTGTGTCTGCTAGTGACTGGTCTGAAGAACATCCTACTCTGACTAGAAAAGAAAATTAGAGATAGTATGAGTTTTATTTCTTTTCTAATGATAACCAGAGTAATTTCAAATGACATTGAAATGGTCCTAAGATGCCATAACTGCACATATCCTGAAAGGTGAATTAGAATAGTAAGAAAGAAGGAAGGGCAGCATCATCAATTTCATTTTTATTGAATTATAGAAAATGCACAACTCCTCTCACCATGTGAGAAAATGGACAACTTAAAATGATCAATATATTGAGAAAACATAATATAGGAAATTTAGTTGTGATTCCAAAGACGTATGATTTGCTGTGAATATTTTCCACAGATCCATATATTATGGTATGCAATATTCTTCAAAATGTTTCTAAGCTCTGCTAATTTCACTGCAGCTCACTGAAGCAGGAATAATTCACATTATTGAGCAAATGTATCTTTTTTTGGTAATGTTATTCTGCTACAATAAAAACAACTAGATCTTTGTCTCACACTACCAAGCTCTTTAGTACAATGTTTTTCAAAGCATAATCAAAGAACCAGCTGTAACAGAATCATAAAAAGATTTTTAAATGCATGTTTCTTAAATTCTTTCATAGACTCAAGGACTCTATGTTTTTTAAGCTGGATCTGGAATACTGCTTTTAAACATACCAAGTGATTTAGGTGTGTACTAAGATTTGCAACCACTTATCTATTAGAACCATGTTGGAGAGCTACCTTAAAAACAACCCAGTAAGTTGTGCATTAATGAATTGTTTAATCACCTACTAGAATATTACGAGTATCACCAGTGATATAGACCCTTAAGAAGTCATTCATCCAATCACTGCATCATGTTTTTGAAAATATTAAGCATGGATCTTTATCTCTTGAGAGCAACTACTTAACTCAAGTACTATTATACATAAGTGAAACAACCAAGTTGACATTCAAGGAAAAGAAATCCCCAGTTTTCTTTATAACCAATGGACAAAATGTTTATTTGCATATGCAAATTGTGCTACTTAGTTTTGAGAATGACAACTGTATTTAAACATGTAATAAGTTTCTCCTTTTTTCAAGTTATAATTAGAAATGACCTAACACATCAATAAAACAACATTCAGTCTAATAGCAAGGGCATTTAATTTAGAAACAAAGAAAGACTTCCTTGGGGATGAATGTTTGGTATTCAGCAGGACCATGAATCCCTAAAAGTATTATGTATAAAATGGGACATTTTTTCACTTTGATACAAGGGTCTATGGCTAAAATTATATTCTCAACATGGTCTATGCCACTAAAAATTTCTGCAAATGATTATAAAATGAAAAACTCGAAAGCAAGACAAAAATCTTATTCCAGGGCTATTGCTAATAGTGGCTGAGACTTTTTTGTTTGGAGAGATGGAAAGTTGGGCTAGGTTCCTCCTATTTTCCCAGGAGTGGACAATGTGTTATCTGTCACATGGAAAAATTCTCACAAACGAAGTCCCACTGAAGCACACACACATAGTGGCTTCACAAATCATTATTTTTGTTGCCTGAAGCTGATCCCACTGAATCCAGACACTCACTTCACACTGCTAATTGATCAAGGTTGGCATATGTGATGAAACAATTGGCCACCCCTCCTTTAATTCAAATCTGATCATATTAGTGATGAAAAACTTGAGGCCCAAAAGTGGGAAATGACATGCCTGAGCAAGTGGTTGCCATAGTCACATCCACACTCTTACCCTCAGAGCTGCTGGTAATGTCTATCTGTCCCAGGACAAGTTAACAAAGCATCGATCTCTGTCACTGCCTGGCATGTGTCCCTCCACTCCCCTCATCCTTCTATCCTGGATGTGTTCTACCATCTTAATTTAATAATTTCCATTTCAAAATGTTCAGGCAGTGAGTGTTATTCTTGGAAAACAAAACAATACAAAGTACTAGCTAGAAGATAACCATGCTTCAAACACAGAGAAAAAAAAAATGGGCCTCTTAGACTGTTAATTTTCTGTGTTAAGCAAAAGCCGTGACCACATAGGAGCCTGTACATGGAATGTGTTGCCTGGGAAAGCTGTGTAGACTCAGCTCAGCTTGTGCATTTCATACTGTACCTCTTGTTCTTCCTCATGGCTTTCCTTTCAGTCATCTTACACCCTCATGTGTTTGTGATCCTATAAACTGGTTCTACTCTCCCTTTGTGATCTTATAAACTGGGTCTACTCTCCCTTCTCAGCCCAATTCCTTCTTTACTCATTAGCCACACATTCTTCATTTTTTTTCTGCTCAGAAACATTGTTTACACATCTTTGCTTTGATCACTGGATGCTAAAAGAATTTGTGAACATGTTCGTCCCTGACAAGATGTGCCTTCCTGGAAGGCCGTATCCTGGTCTACCTGATTTTTTTGTATTCTTCACTGTTCCTGCCAGTTGTTGCTCGGGGAAAGTTTGTACACCCCATGTCACCCTCCTCACCTCTATACCCAGCTTTTCTAGAGTGATTTCTTTCCTTGAAGTAGTTTCTCTTTCAAACTCAAAACATGATTCCCTAGCTAATCATCAAATATAATACCCAGCCCCCAACACAAAAAGGGATAAGATAGGTTCTTGTCACTTACAGCCTACCATTTCCTTATGCTGAATAATGGGCTAAAGGAGATGCATAACTTAAGTTGGGTCAAATTGAGCACTCAGGGAAAACCCTGCATCTTTAGTCAAATAAGAAATATAAAATGGTGGAGGGAGGCCCCATGCCCTCATGCTCAGGTACAAACTTCTTATAGCTGGAGAGAATGAACACAACTTGCAAGCAGGAAACAGTAGCCACACAGAACCCAGCTTTCTTCTCTATCAATGAGACTATCTTTTGATTAAGCTTGCTCAAGATGGGTTTTTGACAGTTTCAGCTAAAACACCCCACAAATGCACTCATAATGCCCTGCCCGCCAAACTTGGTGGTCAATAAAGATTTACTGAAAGGATTTTGCTTCCAAGTTCAATCTATTCCATTTTTCTCATTGCTGGTCACTTAGATCTTCTTTTCCTTTCTATGAAGTCCAATTTCTTTTCTGTTTTTGTCCTTAAGGACTAGCTCTTTTACTGCCACCTGCTGAAGATGTTTTATAGCTATGTATCTGTGCCAGGACATTTCAGAAGAAAAGAAATACTAGTCTTGACAACTAATAGTGACAAGAAAAAATAAAAAGTTTGGGGCAGGGAGCATTTTATTCAGCTTAAAAACATCCAAAACATCAGTCTAGAAACAGCATATCTACACTTCTCAACAGTCATATCATTTTTCTTTCCAAGCTTAACTGTTGCTAACTCAACTTCCCATTGCATTCATTTCTCTAGTGCCTTTATCCCAACTCCCCAAGGGCCCCAGCCAATTACTTCTCCCTGAAGAACACCGATTTCTGGCTGCGGTCTCCTATATCTATTATTACCTGAGCTGGATTCCAATAATGGAGCAGTAGAGCTTGAGAACAACACTGCTTATTATTCAAAGAGTACATAAAGAATGGCTTGTCTTGAAATTTAGAGATAAGGTAATCCTTGTAAAATGACAATTTGATTTAAGTCACTCATTCAGGCAAACATGGTTCCTGGAACACTCTGCCAAAACTACACAAAAATTGAAGGTCTTGTGATGGATGAAAAAGCAGGATTCTAATTGGGGTTTTAATAAATGGATTCTGACTTGGAAATATACCTAGATTTATCAACAGAAATGCCCCTGTCTAAATCAAATTACCAAGTTATGAAATAAAACAATGACAAATGCCTTGTAATTGGCTTTTATACAAGTGCTGGCATTAAAAAAAAACAAACAGGATATCAGGATATCATTGTCTAGAACTGTCTTCAAGATGCTGAGTTACAGGCAAGAAATACTGAAGGATGGTTGCCCATCATCTACAGGTCTTGGTCAGATTATGTAGCAATGCAGACCTTGAGAAAGTTGTGCTCAGAATACAGAGCTTTGGGGACGCTGCCAACCAAGTTGTATCCTTCTACAGGATGTAAAGGAGAGGGAAAGATTCATTAGGCCTAAAAATAGCAAAAATATAGGCTTTCTGCTGCTACAAGTTCAAGCCTGAGGAGGGAAATCCTGTATCCCTCTTACTTTAGAGTCTGTTCTGGGGGTATTCCAGTCATCACAATCCATAGCTGTGATTGTTTTTATCTAACTTTTTAAAAAATCAATAAACATCCTCATGATGAGAATAGGTACCTCCATTAAATCAACAGACTAGAAAACAAAACATTTCATTTGGAGAATGTTCTAACTTTAAGAGCAAATCAATCTAATTTCAAAGTTTATATCATATCCATTGGAGCTATATCTTACCTACAGGAGTACAATCTAAGATAGTGGATCTCAAACTTAGCCGTATATCAGTCACCTACAACGAACCCAGTAACACTCCCTATCAATTAACTATTATCTTTTGGCATGACACTAGGAATCAATATTTCTTAGGACTCTATATAGTCCAGTCAGGATAGCTCCTGCTTATTATTCCAGCTATTCATGTTTCAGACATCAGGAGTGTGTTAGAGGCCAGGCCAAGTAAAATTTAGTGAGAGTCCAATCTCAACAAATGAATCAGACACAGTGGTATAAACCTTTGGTCCCAGCCATGTGAGAGGCCATAGGTAGGAGAATCACATTTTATAAAGTTTATCCTGGGGAAATAATTCAAGACCCTACCTGAAAATGGTCTGAAAGTATGTTTTAAGTGATAGTGAACCTTCTTTGCAAGTACAAGGCTCGTAATTCAAACCCTAGTACCATCCTCTATTGTTTTGTTGTTGTTGTTGTTGTCAGTCATGGGGCTTGAACTCTGGGTTTGGGCATTGTCCCTGCATTCTTCAGCTCAAGGTAAGCACTCAAATGCTTGAGCCACAGCACCACTTCCGATTTTCTGGTGGTTTATTAGAGATAAACCTTTCCTGCTTGGGCTGTCTTTGAATCATGATCCTCAGATCCCAGCCTCCTGAGTAGCTAGGATTACAGGCATGAGCCACCGGCACCCAGCTTATCCTCAAATTTTTAAAGTCCAAGCAGATATATAGACAATTTATGATCTGGTAATTTCAGATAAATCCTGTACTCCTCAAGTCTTTTAAATTGGCTGATTAAGACAGCACAAAGTTTTAAATGAGCTGGAAAATATAAATGATGGATCATTTGGAGTTTCCACCCCTCCCCAGAGAAGTCAGGATAAGGGCTGTGGAGACCAATGAAGCATCATTGAAGCACCAATAAGGTAGGGGTGCAGGAAGATATGAAAGGGACCCAGAAAATGAAGTAGGAGTGTCTAGCAACTGCTGCTGGAGATAGCGCTTGGTGTTGACAATTGATTCTTAAAATATGAGTTCAGCCTAGTTAACCCCATTTATTCCAATCACCCACCTCTTCTGAGTTAAGAGTTCATTTCCAACTTTTATTGCCTTGAACCTCTTTACTCCAGATATGGCCAGATATTATTGTCTGTGATACTATTTCCTAGAACCTAGAGTTTTCCTGCCACCAAGGACATTCAACTACACCCTCCAATTGCATAATCTCTAATCTCATTATCATTATGGCCAAAGTGTTCCAGGAAAAAAAGAACAGAGAATGCAAAATACCTACTACAGTGGGAGCAAGCTCAAGCTTGGAAGATACATGAGACAACAGAATAGTCAGTAGGTTCAGAAGCTATTCCTCAAGAAGAGAATGGCTAGAGCTGAGTAGAGAGGTAGAATCTTCAGGACCAATGTCTTTCAATTCATTCTAAGTATGCTTCAAAGCCAAAGGAGGCTCTTATGCTTGCTGATTTAGTAAGATGCTGAAGAATGGGTATATTCATTCACTCACCTTCATGGTTCCATGCATGAATAATTCCCATGGAATTATTATATAATTATATATATTATATTATATAATTAAAGATATTATATGATTATATATATTATATAAGGTTCCTGATCCTTATATATGATCCTTTCTGGCCATCTACACTGATGGATACGTTGATTCTTCCATGTACCACAAAGTTCAAAATCAGTGTTGAAAAAAGAAACTGTTTACTATAACTCAATGGGTACCTTGAGTTCTTCCATTGCTTGCACAAACGTTTGATGTGGTAGAGAACCTGTCAGCTTTGTCACACTGTTGGTCCTTTTCTCTCTTATCTAGTCTTTCACATATGAGTATGCAGGATGGTCCCAGACAATGGTCATTTCCCTCTCTCTCACCTTCTCATCTAATCACTCAGCTAGTCCTGTGTACTTTATAGAATGGAAACAGAATGTACCTGCTTCTCTTAGTTCCAGTAAGATAATTCTATTCCAGAGCGTTTCCAGCTCAGCCATGTAAACATGTTGTGCTAGATCATTCTTCATGGTAAAGGTTGTTCTTTGCATTGTTACACACCTAGTAGCACTCCTAGTTTCTACTTACTACGTCACTGTAGCCATCCTTTCCCTGCCATAATGACAAAAAAATATACCTGCAGGCATTGGCAAATGCCCCTTCTGGGAAGAACATTGGGAATGATGGAGAATACCCTTGGGAAAGCCACACTGATCCTAACTTCAAAGACACTGTGTCCTCCATGTCTGTCTCATGTTCTATCAAGTCTGATTGCTTCCCTCTTCCCTATCCATTCTACACGTATCAGTCAGAGTGATATCTCCAAACCATAAATCAAATTATTCTACATCTTTGCTTACAAGTTGGCTTCCTGTGTTATGGTAATAGAATTCTAAGTCTGCTCCAGCCCCATGTGATCTTACATAACCAGGCACCTCCACTCCTGTCTTACTTTATTTTATCGACTGTTCCTCTCCTGGAGCTCTTCCAGCGAACAATGCTTCATTCCTCCTGCTCCCCAAGCACGCTGTATTCAAGCTCACCTCAGGATGCTCACACTCACTGTTCTCAGCCAAGAATTCAATTCTCTTTTCTTTGTCATAGCTGGCTCCATCCAGGTGCCAAAAATGTCATGAGGAGGTGAATGATTCATTATTTTCTTGGTCATGATCTGACCTGCCACTCAAATGACTATTAGGAAAATGTTCTTTTTGGTCGTTACCTTGTAGCTTCTCATGAACCACTTGACAGAACTACTGAATAAGATTGCTCTCACCTCCAAACCTATCCTACAGAAGTTGATGCCAATTATAATCGATTGTTTTCATAAACCATCGAGCAAGTATTTCCTCATATCAGATATTCATCTTAAACATATTGTGTCACTTTAAAAATTATCCTTAAGTACACATGCAAAGGGGTTTCAAGTCAAGATGTCAGTTTGTGAGTATAATTAATCATAAGCAATATCACCTCTTGTTCAGCATTCTCCTTTATCTTTCCCAACCCCACTTATCCCCTCAGTTTTCTTTATTCTATTTTCACATAATTACATTGATTCTTATGACTGCAGTTTCCCACTATTTCTCTCTTCATTTATCTATACTTCTCTTCTTGATTTCATTCCCTACACACACACACACACACACACACACACACACACACACACACACACACACACACACACACACACACACGTACATACACAAACAACTAACTGGGGATTATTTGTTCAGAGTTCACTTTTAAAATTCCCATAAATATATTATATTTTAGTGAATATATTTTTGTAGGTATGCATATGACCTTATATATATTTATATATATATATATACATACATACATACATACATCTCTAGATGGATAGATAGATTGACAGACAGACAGAGACAGACACACAGACAGACGGACGCATGGATGGACAGGCAGAAGAACAGATAGATAGATAGATAGATAGATACATACATACATACATACATACATACATACATACATACTAGATAGATAGATAGATAGATAGATAGATAGATAGATAGATAGATAGATATTCATCCACTAATGTGCATTCTGGGCAATTTCTATAATTTGGCTTTGGTGAATAGTACAGCAATAAACACATTTGCATTTTAGAATACCATATTCCACTTAACAAAAGATATAATGATTAGAATTAGTTTTGCTTTTTAGTATCTTATTACATAAATGAATTTATTGAGTAGACAAAGGAGCTAGAAGAATCTTCCTTTTGCTGTTGTTCAATAGCATCACACGTTTCTCCCAGGCCTGTGTTCCTTGGAGACAGGGTTGCAGTGGATCTGTACCAAGCAATGAAAATAAACAGGACTTGCTGAAAATTTTCAGTACAGCATGTTGTATTTGTCACAGAAATAGGGGAGCATAAACACTTCCCCTTGGAGTTCTGTTTGAAACTGCAAAAATGTGAATGTTCTAACTTTCAAGCTGCCTAAGTAGGTGGGGAAGATGAGTATGGCACACCATTCCCGTTCCCAAATCAACCACAATCACACAGGAACATTTAGATGGAAATCAGTAACTCAGAAATTCCTGGCTTTTCTTTCACAAAAGCTAGACCAGAGCCTTGATGATTATCTGCCCGGCAAAGTTAATGGCTCACTCAAGTTTTACATATTAAGTAGCCCAGAGGTTAGCCAGACAATTTGTTTCTAGTTTCACTTTCTGGGCCTTATCACTCAGAAAGCTGAGATTGTGGATGACATTTAAGAATCAGAGAATGTGATAAATAGATTAGGGACACTGATTGAAATTCTACCAAGCGATCCACTCCAGGTTTTTGATTAAAGTTCCACTGCACATAGAGACAAATATTTTCCCAATCAGGGCCTGTGTGACTAACCTGACATCCCAAGACTCACGGGCCTTTCAGTACCCAGAAAATAAGATCACACCAATTCCTATTCAAGTTTTACTGGCTTTGTTTTTGGAAGGATTCAGGTATTCTTTATCTGTGTCTCTATTCTTTTCTAGGTTGGTCACTGTTGACTAAGTTGGTCATGAACAGGCCTATTTGTCTTCCTGCTTTTTGTGGTTCCCACAGCTACTATTTCCTAGAACCTAGAGTTTTCCTGCCACCAAGGACATTCAACTACACCCTCCAATTGCATAATCTCTAATCTCATTATCATTATGGCCAGTGTTCCAGGAAAAAAAGAACAGAGAATGCAAAATACCTACTACAGTGGGAGCAAGCTCAAGCTTGGAAGATACATGAGACAACAGAATAGTCAGTAGGTTCAGAAGCTATTCCACAATAAGGCATTCATGGTTAAGAATTCTTTAAAAACTGCATGTACAGGGGTTGGGAAGGTGGCTCAGTGGTAGACTGCTTGCCTTGCATGCATAAGGCTCTGGGTCCAATTCCTCAGCACCACATAAGCAGAAAAAGGCAGATGTGGTACTGTTGCTCAAGTAGTAGAGCGCTAGTCTTGAGCTGAAGAGCTGAGGGACAGCGCCCAGGCCCCACGACCGATTAAAAAAATGCATATACATTCTGAATAAGACTTTCCAATTATAAGGAAGCAGCCAAGGCAGGCTGATACTTGCCTTGTGGCCTGCTGTACCACAGCTGGAGAGAGATCCTGAGAAAACACAATAACAAAGTGGGGCTTCAACTCCCTGAGGCAGACAAGCAAAGAGCAGAGAGATGCTTGGGATGCTAGATTACAATAGAGGCAAGAGCACATTGCATTAACTCTATTTTCCTCTGCTCACATTTCCCCCGTGGGTTTTGGGATGACTTTTATGGAACATGAAATTTGCATTCAAAGGGTGATGTGAGCCACTGTTCTAAGTGATATTATCTCAGGGTTACCTGTGAACAAGGAGGCAGCCATTTTACTATCATCTCTGCTGTGATGGGTCTCCGAGAAGTGATCCTCTAGGATATATTAGGGCTGCTCTAAGCAGGGGATTTCTCTTTGGTTTTAATAGACTTCAAGCAAAAGCTTGGGCCACTTATGTATCTATATAAATGGCATAAGAGTCTTAAAGTAAAGCCAGTTCCCAAAATAAAGATGAAAGAGTTTCCCTTTTTCAACACACACACATATATTGCTGGGCACCAGTGTCTCGTGCCTGTAATCCTAGTTACTACTAAGGAGTCTGAGATCTGAAGATCATAGTTTGAAAACAACTCAATGAAACCCTTACCTCCAATGAACCAGAGCAAAGTCAGAAACAAAGATATGCCAAAGCGGGTAGAGCACCAGGCTTGAGTAAAAAAGCTAAGAGGTAGAGGTCAGACCTTGAATTCAAGCCCAGTACCAGCACATAAAGGCACTTATATAGCTATCTTTAATTCTCCTTTCTTCCTTACCTACAGTTCCAATAACCTGGGAGGTCTTGTCACCGCCACTTCTTAAATACTAAATATCTTCGAACTTTATGTTTAATGTTCCTCACCACCAGTAAGCAGTGGTCACACTGGTCACAGTGATGAAAGTCTGATAAATTTAATTCTATCTCTGTTATTTTAAAAAATCTAGTTCAGGGAATCATAATTTTCATAAACTATAACTTCCCTGTACAATATAGTAGTTATTAGACACATCTTATCCACTTTCTACTTAAGTCACTTGGATAAAAATAAAACTTCAGGTAGTTCCTTATCACATTAAATTTCAAGTACTCAGTTGCCATACATAATCCAACTGGACATATCAATTGGACATAGTTCTATTTCAGCAAAATTTCCCCAATTGATAGGGAAGAGAGGGTTCTTCCTTCTTAATCTCCATGAAAAACAATTGTGGGTAGAAGGCAGCCTTACCTCTGCCCTCAGAACACTGCTGCTTCCAACAAAACAAAAACTAAAAAAAAAAAGGAAGAAGCACATGTATTAACAAATGTGGGTGATAAGTTCCTGTTCAATTTAGACATGCATTCTAGAGTTAAGCAACTGATTTTTGTTAGAAGATGCATGTAAAAATTACTCAGTCAACTTTTCAGATATTAATGTAGTTGGTAATCTGAGATCTAGGTATATCATGGGGCAAGTGTGTCAGCACTGAGGGTATCTCCAAAATGTGTTGGAAACAAATCAAATGGCTACAATTCCAGGGCGGGGGGCGGGGAGGGGAATCTACATTCAGGATCACAAGTGCAGCATTTTAAACTAATTGTATTAGTTACTAGGAAATGTCAACTAAAAATCACAATAAAGTACCACTTCTACCCACTAGTATAGCTGTAATAATATATTTAAAATGGAATATGTGCAGACAGTGATGAAGAGGAACTTGAACTCTTTCTGGTGAGAGGAATTAAAAAAATGGCTCTATGTTGTAAAAGTGTTCAGTGATTCCTCAGAAACTTAAACACAGAATTATCATATTAGCCTACAATTCCATCTCTTAAAGAAAAGAATCAAAAGCAGATACTCAAATAAATACATGTATATACATATTCATAGCAGAACTATTCACCATAGCTAAAAGGTGGAATTAGCTAAAAAGCCTGTGAAAGGTTGAATGAATGCAACAGTGATACTCACAAGACAATATGTTGGAAATAAATTTTACAACTTGTGGGGAGGCATGGGAGGAGGGAAAGTGGAAGGAAAATGAGGGTGGAGGTAACAATGTATGACAAGAAATGTACTCACTTCCTTACTCCTAAAATTAAATTAAAAAAATTAAAACAAATCTCAACCTAGAAAAAAAGTCTGTGTAAGCATAAATGCACAAATATGTATTGGCATGTCAATACAATGGAATGATCTTCTGCCATAAAAAGGAATGTAATATATAGACATATATATGCACACATATAGATCATGTAGAATACACGATATATGAAGGAAGTCACATCAAAAGTCACATATAGCATTAATTTACAGATATAAAATGTATTCATCAAGACAAAATGAAGGCTTGAGGCTGAGACTAGTAAGGGGTTTTATTCTGAAGAGATAAAATGTTTTTTAATTTGATAGTGTTGGTGGTTACCAAAATTAGGATTATATTAAATATCACTGAATCATTTTCTATAAAATGATTAATTTGATATTATGCAAATTTCATATGAGTTTTTTTAAAGCAAGAATATTTCATGATCTATAAAGTCAATTAAATTCATCTATAAATAATTAAAGTCAATTAAATTCTTCAGTGGGAAAAATTGATTATTTGAGCCCAGAATGACTGTAATAAAAAATATCTTCCCTTTGTCTAGCACTTCACCATTCTCCAAAGAATTCTTCTCAGTATGCTTCATCCAAACTTATAAAATTACCCATTGGATATGCAGTCTCAGAATGATGACAGAACTGTCCAGCTTTGCACAGAGTCGAATCTGGCTGTTGAATTTTCATTTTGCCTTTTATATCTTCCAATGTAACTCCTTTTATTGTGTGTGCAGATTCTGAAATTTGAACTCATGGCCTGGGCACTGTCTCAGAACTTCTTTTGCTCAAGGCTAGCATTCTGCCACTTGAGCCATAGCTCTGTTTTCCACTTTTTCTGAGTAGTTTATTGGCGATAAGAATCTCACAGATACTCCTGCTTGTTCTGGCTTCAAACTGCAATCCTCAGATCTCAGGCACCCTGCTTAAGGTTTTAGCAGAACAGTTCAACTCAGTAATGAAAACAGCTCATCTACACCTGCATTTCTCTTATAATCATTTGAAAAGAGTAATGGCACCACTCACAGAATTGTGATGACTAAAAAGATGAAGCATGTGTACAACATTGCATAGGGCAAATGTCTAATGAATGATAAGCAACTTTCATTGATATCAAAATTCTTTCACTTCTCTACAGGCGTCAGTGTAATCCTTGCTACTCAGGAAGCTAAGATCTGAAGATCAATGCATGGAGCCAACCCAAGCAGACAAATATCCAAAGTCTGGATTTGGGAGTGACTCAAAAGATGTTTCCTGGTCATTGTCCTTCTCATCCTTTTGCTCTGTTTTGCTACACAGTGACCTCATCTACAGCTTTGATTACTGGCTGCCAACAGCCTCAGACTTCTCAATATTCATACTTCAACCAACCAAATTGCAGGTGGTGTCACTTCTATCACCCAGAAGTGTATCTCAATGCAACTAGTTCATATGTGCATTTCTTCCCTGATCACTGGGCCACAGAAACAGAAAACTCTCATTTGGAAGACCCAGACCACATGAGCACTCTTGTGGCTGCAGAAATGTGATTTCAGTGTGACAAAGAGTTGGAGATTGGATGAAATCTCAGGAGGAATTCAGTTGTGAGTAGATGCTGGGCAGTAAAAATGGCAAATAGCTATGGCATCATACTGAATAAAACTTTGCCAAAGTAAATTGGTGAAATATCTTAGGCTAGAAATGATGTCCAAGCAAGATATTCTGATATTTACTTGTTCATTTTATGTGAAGCTCATGTTATATTTTAATGGGGGCCCCTGGGATTCAATGATTAAGAAAGTATCATTTCAGACCACAAGAAGTCATCAACTGAGGATTCAAGTCAGATGACTGCCTATCTTCACACCACAACAGTTCCAACATTCCCACTACAGAAATAACAGGAAATATTTCACAGGGACATGGAGGCCATGTACTCCTAAGATTCTCTGCAGGATAGAAATGTCATCAGTTGCCATGCCAACCTGTTTGGATTCTGCCGGTATGTGGTATTTTATATTATCAATCAGAAGCTAGATTTATTTTACAGCAATACACAATGTTGACCCCATGGAGAGGAAAATATAGATGAAATAACTAAAAGGACATTGGAGACATTCCATTTTTATAGTGCTTCCACTAACCCTTTGAAAGTTTGGAAGTGAAGATAAGGTTTTTTGTTGTTTTTTTTCCTAAACACGGACTTCTAAAACTTGTAACTAGAGAGATTGCTTGAAAATCCACCAAAAGGTTTTATTGGTATACAATGCTTTTCAAAAATATTTGCCCACTGGGGCACATCTTTTGAATTTTAATAATAGGATGAACCTACAAGGTTATGTAGGCCAATTCACTCTCTCTGGTCCACAGAAGAAGGCTGAGATCCATGGAGATAAACCATTACCAGAACATTAATGCCTAGATTGATGCTTATTTACAGCATCAACTGCTTAAACCCCTGATGACCTGTCAATTTTGAAGATAATGCTTGTAAATTGCACAAATCCTAAAAGTGTGCTCATTGAAAAGCACAATATAATTTGAGTTCAAAAAAGTTCCTGATTAGTGTTATTTTATTATATACTGTAATTTCTGATAATAAACCCTTTATATATCCCTCAACTTCCTGTTCTTACAAGGGGCTTTGGTAGGGTTCTGGGGAGGGGGAAAGATAATATCCTTCCATAAGCATCTCTGACAATAACGTCTTCGAAAATATATGTAAACACTTTTCTTAAATTATCAAAATATATACTTTTTATGAATGAATCAATTGTGTGTAATCTTAAATTTTTGCATTAATGAATTTATGCTGGTTTGTGTTGGCTTTCTGGGGTAATCATAACAAAGTACTTCAATATGGGTGGTTTAAACAACAGAGACTTGTTTTCAGGTAGTTTTAGATTAAAGTATCAATCTTTCTTCTCTCTTTAGTTTGTAGATGGCTGTCTTCTCTATTTTCACTTGGTATTGTTGCTAATCTTGCTGTATTACAAAGACACCAGTCACACTAGATTAGGATTTACCTTGATGACATAATTTTATTACTGCTTTGAAAGTACTATCTCCAAATACAGTCACATTCTGAGTTTTGGAATTAGTACTTCTTCATAAGATTTTGAGCAGTACATAACCACAAAACTCAGACCATAATGAAATTATTTAGATGTCTTAACAAGCAAGTTTCAGATTACCAGAATATTTCAAATTAGCACAATTTCATGTTTCTTATGTTTACAGGTTTGATCAAGGTTTTGGGAAAAACAGGATCTCTGAAATGCCCTTTTCTGACAGAATAGTGCCTATTTCCCAACCTCAAATACCATGACAACACAGACTGAGAATTTGGGGAACTTGACACATCAAGAATAAAGACCAAATGTCACAAAGTAATGAACAAGCCCAGAATGAATAGCAACTTCAGAACATAAGGTTGTTACTGGGAATTGGCAAAGTTTGAAAATTCACTGTATTATTTGGTGTTATTTTCTATATTCCATAAGGGGGGGAAAACAGCTGAATTTCTCTGCCAATACTCACCAGTAATTACCCCTGTTAAATGTCTACTTATGTGTTGGAGTTTACAAAAGTCAAGTGAAATAACAAGGGAATGCTAATCTTGTCTATATTGCCCCTAGAAATAAATTGAATAGGTAGTGTAATAGAAAATAAGTAATTTACATCTGCATAAACCAAACAATTTATCCTGTTATGGATAATGTATACAGAAAGATACTAAACAAGGTCTCCTTCTTAAACTAGTCAGTCTTCAAACACCCTGGCTCAGCTTCCCTTGACTGTTCAAGAGCCTTGGATGACTGAGGCTTAGCCATTTCTATACTAAACCATCACCTGGTTGCAGCCTCAGATCCAGATAGTCTAACTACAAAACTTAGAGTCCTCTCATTTATAGGCCTCTTGCAACATTCTTCTCTTTCTCACTCTCAGCTATGCAACGGTGTCTCTGACTTTGCCTGAACTGTCACTATATCATGACATCTCTCACGTCTCACATTTGCTTGTAAATCAGCATGCAACATTTCTCCATCATAGTACTTATCATGCTATTGAAATTTCCTGTTTTCATGGTCATCTGTTCCTTGAGAATGTCAGAACCTTGACAACATAGATGGTCTTGCTCATGGCCACATTCAAAAGAGCCTAAATCTCTGCTTGTTTCTCAAACAATGTTTGTTGAATGAATGGTGAATAACAAAGTTGTCTCAGGCAATACATGAATGGCTCACTCAGGTTAAACATTTTAATGATGCATTATTTTAGAATTTCTAACCTATGATGCATTCTTTTCTTAAAAAGATTATTGTTTAGGTGATGTACAGAGGGGTTACAGTTACATCTTTTATGACCATACAGAAACAGAGCTTCTGCATGGCAAAGGACATAGCTAGCAAGATCAATAGAAAGCCTACGGACTGGGAGAAGATCTTCAATAGCCATACAATGGACAAGGGTCTCATATCTAAAATGTACTTGGAACTCAAAAAATTAAATCCCCCAACAACAAATCCTCAAAGAAACAACTGTCCAATAAATAAGTGGGCTAAAGACTTAAAAAGAAACTTCTCTGAAGAAGAAAGAAGGATGGCCAATAGACACATGAAGAAATGCTCAACCTCCCTAGCCAGAAAAGAAATGCCAATCAAAACAACATTGAGATACCACCTCATCCCAGTTAGAATGGCAAAAATCAAGAACTCTAATAACAACAGATGCAGGAGGGGATGTGGACAGAAGGGAACCTTACTTCATTGTTGGTGGGAGTGTAAACTTGTTCAACCACTTTGGAAAGCAGTATTGAGGTTCCTCAAAAGACTTCACATAGAACTCCCATATGACCCAGCAATCCCACTTTTGGGCATTTACCCAAATGTTTACAAACAAGACCACACTAAAGCTACCAGCACAACTATGTTTATTGCAGCACTATTTACTATACCTAAGATATGGAACCAACCCAGATGCCCCTCAGTAGATGAATGGATCAAGAAAATGTGGTATATATACACAATGGAATTCTATGCCTCCATCAGAAAGAATGGAATTGTCTCATTTGTTAGGAAATGGAAAGACTTGGAAAAAAATATATTAAGTGAAGTAAGCCAAGCCCAAAGAAACATAGGTCCCATGGTTTCCCTTATTTGCAATATCTAGTATATGTATGAATCAAGCAGAAAAGGTCAGATAAGGTGATGATAGGAAAAGAAACCCTTAGATATGTATTTAAATGTTTTTTCTTTCATGCATTTGTTTCTAATGCATTTATAAGATTATTTCTTTGTATGTCCCTCTCCCACAGTATAACCCCTGCTTTCGCTGTGCTTGATGTCTATATAATTTGTGGAAGGGAAGGGGAAAAACAAGTTGTTTAAATAAGGATACAGGTGGACCTGTTGCAACAATGGAAATACAAGTTGTCATGTCGAAAACGAACTTTACAACTTTGCTGGGGGGGGTAGAATTGGGTAGGGGGCGGGGGGAGGCTGGGAAGGGATATGAAGGGTAAACAAAGGAGGAGGCTACAATGCTTGATAAGAAATGTACTTGTTATCTTGCCCATTTAATTGTAATCCCTCTGTACAGTATGTTCACAATAAAAAATCAAAAAAGATTCAATAGTGGACAACCCATGCAAAAATTTAAACCATACATAAAATTAACATTAGTAACCTGATTCAAAACAATTTATTTGATTAGAAGCAAAGCAGAAGTTCAGTGAGTCCTAGGAATTAACACAGTATGGTAAAAGGAACAATGGAACAGATCACAGAGCTTCTGACTTTCAGCTCATCAACCCTTCAATAGTATTGATTAAGCACCTATGTATGTCAGGTACCAAGAGGTATGAGCTTGAATAGAAGAAACAAGGACTTAGTCCTCATGAAGCATATAGCCTTGTCAGGGAAGACAGACAATAGGGAGCTAAAAATGAATTACAAACAGTGAGACAGTGCTTGATACCAAAGGTAATCAGAGAAGGCATCTCTGAAAAGGTTGTACTTGATCATGAAGTTAAAGAATGAGTTGACATTCAAGAGAGCAAATAAGATTACAAAATGAGATGGTTGAGGCTCTGGAATAAAAGAAAGGAAATAAGCCAAGTATTGGTGATTCACACCTGTAATCCTAGCTATTCAGTCGGCCGAGAACTGAGAATTTCGGTTCAAAGCCAACCTAGACAGGAAAGTCTTTAAGATTTTTATCTCCAAATAAAGCTGTGGTTCAAGTGGTAGAAAACTAGCTTTGAACACAAAAGCTCAGGGAAAGCATACATGCTCTGAGTCCTAATGCTAGGACTAAAATTAAAAAATTGAAAGGAAGGGAGAGAGGAAGTGAAAAAGAGAGAAGAAAGAAAGAAGGAAGGGAGAGAGGGAAGAAGAGTGAGAAGTTAGGAAGGAAGGAAGGAAGGAAGGAAGGAAGGAAGGAAGGAAGGAAGGAAGGAAGGAAGGAAGGAAGGAAGGAAGGAAGGAAGGAAGGAAAGGAGGGAGGATGGGAGGGAGGCAATGAGACAAGGATAGGAAGGAAGAGAGAAAGGGAGGTAGAGAAGAAGGGAGGAAGGAAGGGAGAAAAGAAGAATGGAAGGAAGGGAGGAAAGGAGGATAGAAGGAAGAAAGAAAGGGAAGGAGGAAGGAGAGAAGAAAGGATGGAGGGAGAGAGGAAAAAAGGAAGAAAGGAGGGAGGGGAGGGGAGAGAAGGGAAAGAAATGGAAAGAAAGGGAAGGGAAAGGAAGGGTAGAGACAACAGCGGATAATCTTGAATGACCAGATTGTAGCCACAGGTAAAATGCATCTTTCTGAGAACATCAGACCAAAATAAAGAAAACTACCTTCAATACAATACTCATTAATGTTCAATAACTTTGCTTTACCGAGCTATCACTGTTGAACTGACTAATATAGCAAATGAGCCAATGACTCATTTCTATTGTATGTTCCAGAAACAAAAAGGCTTTATATTTACAGCCATAAATATATTCATGAGAAGATTTATTCCGACAACAATCTAACATACTGTGTAGAGAAAGAAGTTAAGACTTCAAGAATTCCATCAAGCTATAGAATCCAACACGGTGTTCCAGTGAGTATAATTTCTGCAGGACTGAGTATAGATATTAAGAAAGATTATACACATACCAGAGCTGCTCCTGGTCCTGTGCCTTATCCCAATTAATGTGCAAGAGAGCAATGGTAAGCATATGTAAAGAATATGTACTTACTGCCCTTAAACCTGTCTAGTTCTTTCATCTCCATGTATATCCAGTCTCTAGCCCCTAACAAGTCATAATATGTTTTCTACCACCATGGTTTTTCTGACTTTATGCCTTCACTTAGCATAATGTTCTTGAGTTTCCTCTATACTTGATAGGTGTGTATCAGTCTTTTATACTACTGAGTAATATTCCATTTGTATGATATGCCAAGTTCTATTCATCCACTTAACAGTTTATAGATGTCTCTATTGAGTTATTATCATAGATATGCAGGAATAACATTGCTATTTAATAGCATGTTTCTTTTTAATCTTGCAAGAAACTAGAAGCAGTTTTGTCAAAGTGTCCATACCATTTTTCATTCACCTAATGATGTGAGGCCATTGTCCTCAGTTACCTTCTTACCTTCGATTATTTTAGTAGTTGTGTTACAATGATAGCTCATTGTGCTATTTTTTAATTGTGGATTTTCCCTAATAAATAAAGAGCTTAGACATTTCTGTGCATTCTATAGTACAGTTTCTGTGTCAGCTTTGCTCACTTTTATTAGTTGGGTTATCTTCTGATTGAGTTGTAAGAATTCTCGTATCATTTGAATACAAGCCCTTTCAATAATTGGAAATGTTCTAAAGCCAGACTATTAATGGTCGCACTGTAGATTTTGAACCATACACTTAAATCACTTGAGTTTTGTTGTACACAAGTTATACCTGTAAAGAAAACCCATGCTTTCTCCCAAATATTATACCAATTCCCTATTAAATCCTCAATCTTTCAAAGTACCTGCTATCGAGAAATCTTTTAAGAAAATTATAGCAGTGGGGCTCTGCTTGCTAAATCTCTTCTTGGACTTGCAAATATATTTCTTCTACTTTCCTAGGGCTATGATTCTATGTATCTTGTAAATAGAAACCCTTATAGAAAGGCAGGATTGATTGCATTTATCTTCTTAAATATTTTATTATAGAAAAATTAAATATATGGAAAATAGAATAAATTGTCCAGTCATGGGCTGAGCACCAATGCATCACAGATGTGCTCTTAGCTACTAGGGAGACTAAGGGTGGAAGGATGGAGGTTCAAAGCCAGCTCACACACAAAAACAACTTTCACAAGGTCTTCTCTTGAAAATAACCCAGGGCAATAGGTGTGGATTACCTTAGAACATTCGCCTAACAGGTGCAAGATCCTAGTACTGCCAGAAAAAAATAAATTCCTACTCATATGAGCAAAGTCCTGCATGTGATATGAAAATAGAATAATAAAAGCCATGAAATTCTTTTATAAGAAGAGGAATAATAGAGTAATAAAGAAAGTGAACTTGATCAAAGCACATTGTATGTAAGCACAGATATATCACCACAGAAGTCCTTCATTCAAATCTCCAAGCTCCCACTTTACATTAAACATCAACTCAACGAGATCAAGTGACAAATCTCAAATGAAATTCTAAGTTAAACTTTTCTGCCTTATCTTTTACTATATTTCAACATAAAATTGTGCTAGTAGATTAGAAAATTAAGAGAATATTAGAAGAAACAGATCATAAAGTATGTAGACACTGGTAACTCTAGACATGTTATTTTTCTAATTCTTTCCATATATCTTCCACTACTCCTAGCTTCACCAAAAACCTTCTACTGTCTATAACATTGGGCCAAAGGAACCAAATTCTACTGTTAAATATCAATTAAAGTTCCTCTTCTTCGACCCTATGTTAGAAGTGGATCAAGAATTAATACAATTTTAGACTCCATATCCCGGGAAATATCAAGTTTGAGAATGCCCAATTATTTTTCTTGCAATCAAGTTTCATTGTGAGGCTTGTGGAAGCTAAAAGAAATATTGTTAAAGCATCTGGCAGTTGTCATATTAATTCATGGTTGGAATTACCCCATTTCCAATGGCTTTAATCTGCATCTTCTATCCTATCTATTATATTCTATTGGTTACTGCTAAATGAGTGCTATTGACCAAGCTTCAAGATGTCTGTCCACTTAATTAATTACACCAGCATAATGTATGTGTTACTTGAACTGAGATGAGTGGAAACTAGTACCTTTGATCCCAAGATAATGGGAAGGGAACAAATTTTGCCTTTTGACAATTGGTGGGTGAATGGGCGCTGTCCCTTACATACGGGAATTTCAAATCATTTCAAAACATTCAAAGGTTTCCCAACCACAAGTTCAGTTTTAAGTTCTTTGTTCATGTCAGATGGTTTGCCTTTTAAGCACTGTTTCCCCTACCTTGGCATATTATAACAAACTAAGGTACGTTGTTGATAACAAATTTGAGACAAAGTATGATTCATACTTGTAATACATCAGTTGTTACCTTTCAGTCACTACTCAGGGTGAAGGTAGCCTTGTCTAAGCTAAATACTATAGGCTTGATGTGAATTTCCTTGATTAAGCTGAGAAAGCTTTGTGAATTCTCAGAATACTTCCTAAATAATCCCCATCTGGGCAGGCAGAAAGGACAGGATAGTCACATGACTTTCTAAGCAAATGGTTTACTTTGTTCACAAGATATTTATGGCATCACTGTGAATAAAGTCTGTATTTTATCAGAATTAAATAATGTATCAATTTTTCCTACTTTTCAGCAAATCTGTTCTATAAATAGTCAAGCTTAGTTTCGTTTAGTTTAGTTTTGTTTTCTAATCCACTTTGTTGGAAACTTCAAGTTAAGTAGGATTTCCAGTGAGGTTCTAACACCACCAATGGTTTCTAAATGAGATAAGACTAAATCTGACCAGAGAGCCCTATTAGCTTGTGACTTTCCAGTCATCCTATTGGAGATCCCCACTGGTTCTTTCTACTACCCCAATCAATTGCATGAAAAACAGAAGCATTTGCCAACAAAAGCCCAGTCAAACCAGTGTCTTCAGGGAAGCAGCCTCCTGCAGATGTGACGTTTGCTAGAATACTTGGCCCTGAAGCTCCAGGTTCAGAGCTACCTGGCAAGCTGTGAAAAGCAGAGTCTAAGTCTTCACCTTTGCAAAGAAACAAAGAAACAAAACCAAGACAGAGGCATAAAGAACAATCAAGTACAATGAAGGTTTATTTTATGGCGATAGTTCCTGGCAGGTCTCCTTCTCTGCTAAGGACAGAACAAGAAGAATGAGATACATGCTGTGACAGCAGGGATTAAGGCATCCTGAAAAGTAATTTTCTAAACATCACAGGGGCCTAGAAAAAAGAGTCTTTTCAGCTCACAACATACTCATTGACCTAAATTCACCTGAAGCTCTAGCTGAATGTGATCTGTAGGAAACCATACTTCAGGGCTCTGCCTTTACTATAATGTTCTTTACAGAGAGAGAGTACCAAAACAAAGTGGATTTCATTTAACACAGATTATTATTAATTTTTATGGTGCCTGTATTAAGCTTTGGAGTTAGAACGTCTTAGATTCAAATTGTAACTTTGGTATTTATTATCCAGAATCTTGGACAAATTATTCGAGTCATCATTTTTTTTAGACAAATAACATGTTAAATACTAAAGAAAGTACCTGTTACCCATAACACTCCATATTCATTAATATTAATATTATTTTTGTGCCAGTACTAGGGCTTGAACTCAGGGCATGAGTGCTCTTGTTTACTTGTTTACTCAAGGATGTCACTCTACACATGAGCCACACCTCCACATATGGGTTTTTGCTGGTTAATTGTAGATAAGACTCTTTGATTTGTTTGCACTGGGTTGGTTTTGAACGTTGATCCTCAGATCCCAGCCTTCTGAATAACTAAGATTACAAGTGTGTGCTACTGGTGCCTGACAACTATTCTTTTTTTTTTTTAATCTCTGTATAACACCAAAAAGAGTCTGTCTCAATTCTTTCATGACACAAAACAGAAGTCAAAGCATGGGTTCCTTCACAGTACTCTGTATTCAAGACCAGCTCTGATCTAATCTATGAAACGTAGTTTAGCCACATCCACCTGTGTAGATGGGGATCAGGGACCAGGAAGATCTTTACATTGTCTCAACCATAATTTTCCCCACCAACATCACAACAAAGCAACCTGTGACTATCCATAATAGAGTTAACTATGGAATGTTCCCCACATGCTT